>NW_012133803.1:0-123487 GCF_000403515.1 Pseudozyma hubeiensis SY62 | reverse complement strand
CCCCCCCCCATCTCATTCGAGCATATTGACGATACATCTCGGACAACTTTCCTTTCGCTCCCCCGCTTTGGATCTCTCCTCCCCTAGGAAACTCCTACACGGACTCGACTGTTCTTCGTTCCTCATTGCCTACATCCGCGCGCAAGTCGTCGACTGACAGTGAACGACCAACGTCGTTCGTGTTTCCCCCCTCGACTGTTCTTCTCCCCGATCGTCACTCTTTTCGTCCTTCGTTCTCTTGTCTTTTTTCTATCTGCTTAATCTCAGACACTCGTTTTACGTCTTGCACTTTGGCGTCGCTCTCAAATCTGATGGCTGTCGAGCTCCCACATCTGCTAGACAACCTAATGGCTGCGTAGCTTCACGGCAGAAGGCAACGTCGTGACGGGATGACAGCTCTATTCCATCTATCGTCTATGAAGCAAAAGCACGTGTGTGAAGGGGGTCTACACCTCCTTATCGCTGTCTGGAGGACTAGGTAGACTTTTCGTCGGATCCTTGATATAGCTGCTCCTCAACATCGACTCGGGTATGTCGTTCCAGCCGCCCACGTTGGGCGGCGCTTTGTACGTCGTCGCCACCGAAATCTGCCTCGGATACTGCTGCAACGGTGGAACGCCACCACCCACCGCGTCTCGATGATGCAGACCCTCCACCCTGCCGCCCATGCTGCTGCTCGTCAATGGTAGGATCTCTCCCTCCTGCTTGCTCGCCACCTTCTTCTCGGCCTTGTCCACCTCTCCCTGCGTCTTGCTGTTGTTGTACATCCACAACCCGCCGAACGTCATTGCGATTCCTACCCACTGCAAACCCGTCACGCTCTGCCTAAACCATATGATCGCTAGCACAATCACGAACACTCGCTTGACGAGACTAGCGATGGAATAGGTGACGGGGGAGACGAGGGAGAGGACGTTGAAGGCGAGGATGTTCTGCGCAAAGTGCACCAGCCCATTGACCAGCAGCAGCCTCACCACCAGGAACGATCTGTCGAAAGGAACGGAAGGAGAAGCACGCCAGCTGGGATTGGTGAAGATCGCCGTGCCGTCGTAGTACAGCGCCATGGGGATCATGAGCACGATCGAGCAGGCGGACGAGTAGAAGAGGATGTTGAGTTTGTCCATCTTTTCGCCCCCGTCTGGGTTTCGAAGCAGCTTCTTGCTGTAGATGTTCTGCGCGACGAACACGAACGTGCTCGCGAGTGCAGCTGCGAAGCCGACGATGTCGTCCGCGTCGAAGCTGAATCCGGTGCACGCCATCATGACGCCCATGGTGAGAGGGACGAGCGAGAGATACGTCCTGCTCGAATAGGTGACGTGGAAGAGGTAGGTGTAGCTGAGAACGGTGAACAGCGGCGAGAGCGCTTTGATCGTATGCACCGTAGCCACAGGAACACGGGAGATGGCGAGAGAGGAGAGCGCCTGACCGAGGACGTTGAAAAAAGCCAACTGGGCGACGGAGGATATGCGAGGGATGGAGGGCGGGGAGAGACGCGTAAGCGTGTGACGCCCGAGCACAGCGGGTGAGGCGCAGATGAAGCAGCACACGTTGACGAAGATAAAGTGAATGAGCGTCAGGGTGACCGGGTACGGGAATGCCGGGGGTAGTGACGACGAAGAAGATCGGGATTTGGAGAGGAGCGATTTCGAGGTGTTGGAGGAGAGCGAGGACGAGGTGTACCACGCCAAGCAGCCGAGCACGAACAGCACGGTCGAGCGCGAGGGTGTTTCCGAAGATGCGTCGAGATCGGATCGGTTTCGAGTGAACAGACGTGGACGGTCGAAGCTTCGTCTAGGTTTGGAAGTGGTCCGCCATGATGTTGTCGGTAGCGAAGTTGACGAAGATCCGTTGGAGAAGCGGGAGATGGCTTCGAGAGCGCGCGACCTCGCGCTCATGAATGCAGCGTTCATCTCGTCCAGCTTCACTCCTCCTCCTCCTCGCAGCGACCGCTGGAGATGAAATACGTATACCGGTGATGAAGAGAAGGCGACACGATGGTGAAGAGAAGCAAGCGAGGAAGAGAGAAGGGCAAAAAGTGTTGCTTTCATGTTGGAGAATCGGATTCGCGAGAATGTGGCATCCCTTCCGCGGTGTTGTTTTTCCGACGGGCAGCAAAACCCTTGATTTCGAAGAAATTCCCAAAGTCACTCCGAAGCCGTCACTTTCTTCGCCGAGAGTGGTGGCCAAACGCGGGAAGGCGGCTGTGGGACTGCAGCAGCGTGCATGATTTGTTCCATCCCGACCGTGCGTCTTTGCTCCGAGGCTTCCTGGATCGCTTTATCCGAGGACATCTTTCTGGAGAAGAGCGATTGGTGGTTTGCCATAGGGGAAGGAAGAGACAAGTATCGCGATGTCGAATGTCAAAGTGGGCTGCGGCGGGGGCCGTGGGGACTAACTATCTGCTGTAGGCGCAGTGGAGCTTCATCCACCGGCTCGTGCGGCGGCGGGGTCCAATTTTCCTCAAGGGTTTGCGACGTGGAGGCTTTTCCCATCAATCCTTTCTCACCTCACACCACGATACCGACACCTCCAAACCTCAACACCCTTCATCCGTGATTCCCAACTGCTCGATCTTCATCCTCCCTTCCCCTCGACGATGGCCACCGCCACCTCGCACAACAAGAAATCCTCCGCGATCAAACGCATCCTCTCTGAAGCGCGCGAGCTGTCCTCCGACACTTCCTCGCTCTACACGGCCTCCCCGCTCGATGACAACATCTTCGAATGGCACTTCACGCTGCGCGGACCTGCCAACACCGAGTTCGCCGATGGACTCTACCACGGTCGAATCCTGCTCCCCGCCGAGTACCCGATGCGACCGCCGGATGTGATGCTGCTGACGCCGAACGGCAGGTGGGAGCTGAACAAGAAGATCTGTTTGACCTTCACGGGTTTCCACGAGGAGATGTGGCAGCCAGCGTGGGGGGTGAGGACGGCGTTGTTGGGGCTGCAGACGTTCATGGCTGAGAGGGAGGAGAAGGCTG
The DNA here is from genome assembly GCF_000403515.1 of Pseudozyma hubeiensis SY62. Classification (NCBI taxonomy): domain Eukaryota; kingdom Fungi; phylum Basidiomycota; class Ustilaginomycetes; order Ustilaginales; family Ustilaginaceae; genus Pseudozyma; species Pseudozyma hubeiensis. The sequence continues at coordinate 120,503 of NW_012133803.1, read as the reverse complement.
TAGGAGTCGGAGGGTTGGAGTGGGGGGTGGAGAGGAGGAGGGCGTTGGCGAGGGAGAGTAGAGGGTGGAAGTGTGAGGTTTGTGCGAAGACGACGGTGGAGATGCTGCCTGATTCGGTGGAGGCTGAGGAGCAGGTGGATCAGAAAGGTCAAGTGTCGGGTGATGCGTCGAATGAGGAAACCACGGCAAGCCGAGAGCAGCCATCGGAAGCACCGACTGCCGCCTCAGCTTCAATCACAACTCCTGCTCCTTCTCGTCCACCCTCCCCACCAGTCGCTCCTTCTCAACTGCATCAACCTCTACCAGCACCACCAGCACCATCACTCCCACCGCGCACATCCCCGCTCACCTCCACTCCACCCATCAACCACACCTCGTCAACACAGCAAAAACTCACACTCATAGACAACTGCATCAAAGCACTCTCCATCCTCGTCGCGCTTCTCGTCGTCAAACGTCTCGTCTAGACCATTCTCGCATCTTTCATCTTGTTCTCGTGCACGCAATGTTTTGTGTTCTCTTTGCATCTTGTTTCGCAATCCGTCTTTTCCACATACTAGGGTCGAGCTTGACGCTGGACAAAGTCGTAGTAGCTGCGAGGGAGGAAGCCGACTCTTTCGCCGGAGCGACCCGAATCTTGCGCCTGTTCGAAAATCTCGGCTTCGTTGAGGAGGCGGATCTCGACTTGGTCGAAGGGCGATTTGTACGAGATGCGAAAGACTGGATGGCTGACTTTCTCGGCTTCTTCCGACGTAAGGTCCTCCTTTGCGGCCGTCTGCTTCTCCTCCGCTGCGTCGCTGTGAGCTGCGATGGTCTCACGAACAAAGGACAGGATCTGATCGCCGAATCCGAGCGCGTCCTTCGGCTCCCAAACCGACTGTTCTCGAATCATCGGCTTGCCCGCTTGATCGTATCTGCCTGCGATCGGCTGTCCCGCTCGCACCATGCGTGGGATCCTGAGCGTCTCGAATTCCTGATGCGTTGTCAAGAACCCGTGGTAATCTCGGAAACCAACCACGATCTTTCCAATGCCCAACAAGTAACTCTGCAAAAAGAACTTCAGCAGCTTCTTTTCGAACCGTTCTTGTTCCACGGCGGCTTTGGCTGGATTGCGGTGGGCAGAGGTCATCTGCATCGAAGTCTTGAGCTCCACCAGCTCCTCACGGCCCGTAGATGCGCTGCGTTGGACGGCGTCCACTTCTCCTCCGATGACGAGGCGGTTGTTGCCCAGCTTGGTTTTCACTACCTGACACCATTGGACGTTGGTGTTGACGTCGCCGCCCCAACCTGCTGGATGATGTACGGGCGAATTTTTGTGTGGAATCGGGCGGAATGGCTCTCTTGTCTGCTCTTCCGTGTCGACGGTGCAGTAGCTTTCGAACGAGTAGCCGTAATAGCCCATGCGAAGCATCTTGGGATCGTCTTCCTTCCTCTGCTTCTCTGCCATCGCTGAGGCAGAGGTGTACTCTTCGAGGTATAGTGTACCATCGAGCACCATGGCGTTGAGCTCGAGCGGATCCGAAAATCGCGCTTCGGGGGACTGCTCGTACGCAGTGCAGATCTTCGTTACAATTCCTCTCCACGTCACCACATCTGCTTTCCTACGTTCTTGCTCCAGCTCGGCCCTCTCAGCTTCCGAGCCAGCGGATTCCGTCCTGTGCTGTAGTGCGGCTACGAGCGCATCCAGATGCTCCGGCAAGTCTTCGTCCCGCCGTATGTACCGCTCTAGGCCATAGTTGAGGTCGGCGCCGAACGCAGCGGGTGCACGATTCTGGTGAGGGTGTCGGTTGTTGTACGGCGGTGGTCCTCGGTAGAACTTCTTCGAGCGGTCATCCTGCCACTGCTTGCGCGCTTCGTCGAAGGAGAAGGAACAGAGTGGTGCCGGTTGCTGGAACAAGGGCGGTGCTGCAAAGGGCGAAACGCCAGAGGCAGTGGAGATGCGAGGATGTTGGAGCGTCGCTAGGACCGAAAGATCGGACATGCTGCTGACCATCGGTGCAGATGCAGACCTCTTGAAAGGAGGAGCCTGGTCAGAGGGCTCATCGAGAGCTCTTTTATCTGGCATCCTGGGCGGGGCGTGGCGGTTAGCGCACTGGCTGATCCCGCGAGTGCGTGGGATTCAGCAGCGCGCCAGTGCGGAACCTTTCATTGCAAGGCGCGGAGCAACGTGTTGTACGGAATGTGCTTGTGCGTTGCCCTGATCAGTGACTTCTAGCGCTTCATTCCGGCAAGGAGGGCGCAGAATGAAGGGTGAAGTGTCAATGATGATGGTGATGGTGCGGTGATGATGTCCGTGCAAGGCGCACTAAACCTTGTTCTTCATTTTGCGGTCACTTTATTTGGACCCTTTTTTTCATCACCAATTCTGATGAGACACGCTTCTTCTTGTCACAAAATCACAACTCCTTCGGCGTTGCTCACACTCGCCGGCTAGCAAAGAGAATCTGCTTGGAATTGCTTTTCGAGGAGCGTACTCAGCGGAGCCTCTTGGCCATTTGCAAGCCGCTGTACGTGAAGCCGCACTTCTCATAAAAGGCTATGGGGCAGGACAATAGTGGTGAGTGACCGTCAGCGTACTCTGCTCACATGACAAGAGAGTCTCCCCGCGCGACTTACGTTTCTTCTCGTCGCTGCAATTGAGGATGATGCCGCTACAACCTTTCGAGATGCCAATCGCCTTTACCGTTTCGACGACGATCTTGCCCAAGCCTTTGCTATGCAACCTTGTGTCGACGACGATGTCCTCGACGTGGCCTACCTTGGTCAGCCCACGGAAGAACTTGAGCTCGACGACCACGGTTCCCATGGCTACGATCCTATCCGTTTCCTTCGAAACGATGACGATCGGATAGTATGTGCCATTGGCCGCGACCATGGCGTCGAATCGCCCTTTCCATGCGGCTTCGCCTTCGTCAGGTGTTTCTACCAGGCACTCTAGCACTTCGTTGAAGCCACGGCTGTAGTCGCTTGACGCCAATGGTCGCATGGTGTAGGCGTCGGGCAGTGCTGCAAAGCATTCTTGTGGAATGTCCTCGATCGGGAACGCTAGCTTCATCGTTGAAGTCTCTTGGACGCTAGGCATCATGGATATCAGCACTGTCGATGGCTTCTGCAAGTGATGTCGAGGGTGATGGTGACGTTGGTGATGATGGTGATGATGGTAGCAATCTCGATCGGGTGGTCAAAGCAAATCTCACATGGGTCCACCCGTCGGTCGATTGTGGAGCGAGCGATGCCGACCCTTTGGGAGACAATGGACCGGTGGACACGGCAAGACTCAAATTAGGCTTCCTCCGGTCCGCTCTTCCATAAATCGTGTTCAGGGTCCACCCAACTTGATTGGCACCTTGCAACCCTTGACGAACGATGCACACAGTCTTGCTTCCATTATCTCACGACTCCGTGCTGGTCGCTATCAACGCATAAGGAGCGGATACAAGAGAAGGCCGATCCGAGTTCGCGCAGTCGCTCTCAGTGCAAGACATGCGGAACGACCAGCTGACCGTTGGACCAACCTCGTCGGTCTCAGCTCGGCTATCGCTGTGAGCCAACCTTGCGCTCCATCGGTCCGATGTCGGCGAGCGCGAGATACAGGATAACGACTCCGCTATGCATCCCTTTTTGAATTCATTCTCCAAATTTTCGACAGGTTTTCAGCGATTGTTCGCGTTTTGGACAGCTGTGGCGCCGCGCCACCTGCAACGCCGCTCCTTATTGGTCCCGAATCACAGAGAGACGTTTCTATCGCTTACAGTCGAGACCGCCGTCAAGATTGTCAGATGGCCTTTGGCAAGAGCCCGCCCCGACCGTCGGTCAACCCAAACGGCTTTCTGGTCAATCAACCCTGACCCGCGTTGCACCACCTAGCGACCAATCTCGCGTGGCCATTCGCCCCCCGCAAATCGTGCCATTCGCATCGTGTGTTTGCCTCGCCCTTCCCCCGCCCGACCTGCCTATCTTATCTTGCTCGTGTGGTTGAAAACCCCAGTGCTGCCGAGCAAAGTGAAGTGCAGCATGTGACAGTGCGGACGATGCAGCTGAGATGCGAGTGAACACGCACTGAATCAGGCACCGCGGCGCACGAGCAGAGATGCAACGTGATTGCAAGCGTAGCTATAGCATAGGTCGCAACTCAGATAAAAGCAACACCTTCTCCTCCTCACACCACATCGTTCATGTTCTCCCCCTCACATCAAGACCCTCACTTACTTCACTTCCAGTCCACACATTCCTCCGCGAGATCTTGTACGCCTTCGCCCACTAACAATCTCGGCGTCCCGTCCTATCGTCTCCTCCTCCTGCCCCTCCTCGTCCATCTAGCCAATTGACCGACATCCATCACCATGTTGGTCGACAACAACGACGTGGCTCGCCTGGATGCCGATACTCGAGACAAGCTCATCCAGAAGTTCGGCGACCGTTACGACGAGGTCGTCAAGCGAAGTGCTCGCAGCACCAAGTGGCAGACCTCCTCTACCCTTCGAGAGACTTTCCGACGATGGCCCAAGTCTGTCGTCTGGTCTGTTCTCTTCTCATTGGCCATCGTACAAATAGGCTATGATAGTAGTATTCTCTCCTCCTTCTTCGCACAGCCTGCCTTCACGGCAAAGTTCGGAACCTGCAAGTTGGCAGACGATGGCTCGCAAGACTGCGAGATCTCTGCGCCATGGCAACAAGGCTTGACCAACGGTGCCTGGATTGGCGGCATCATCGGCTTGCAGCTCGCCGGTAGTGTCGCCGAACGAATCGGTCACCTTCGACTCATGATGATCAGCACCGTTCTCATGCTGTCGTTCGTCTTCATCCCCTTCTTCGCGACCAGTCTTCCCATCTTCCTCGCCGGTCAGATCCTCATGGGTATCCCTTGGGGTGGATTCCAGTCTCTTGCTTCAGCCTACGCCTCCGAGATCTGCCCAGTCTCTCTTCGACCCCTGTTGACCACCTACGTCAACCTGTGCTGGGTGTTCGGTCAGCTTCTGGCGGCAGGTGTGCTGCGAGCCACCGTCGTGCGATCCGATGTCTGGGCGTGGAAGATCCCCTACGCACTCCAGTTCTTCTGGCCTTTCCCCGTCTTCATCACGTGCATCTTTGCTCCGGAGTCCCCATGGTGGCTCACACGACATGGCAAGGACGAACAGGCATACAAGTCGCTCGACCGCATCCTCAGCAAGCAAGGGTTGTCGGCTCCTGAAGCCGAAGAGCTTGTGAAGGATTACCAAGCCATGATTCAGTATACCGAGGCTCTGGAGCAGATCAACGAGAATGACCAGGCGGTCGAGAAGAAGAACCGCTACATCGACTGCTTTAAAGGTGTCGACCTTCGCCGTACCGAGATCGCATGCTGGGCATGGCTCATCCAGATCACCTCTGGTGCGCCGCTCCAAGGTTACTCGACCTACTTCTTCAGCCAAGCAGGACTTTCGACCATCAACGCCTTCAACATGTCGATGGGCATGTACGCTCTCGGAGCCCTGGGTACCATCAGCTCTTGGTTCTTGGTCAACCGTGTTGGCCGTCGACAGATGTACTTGTGGGGTCAGTTGGTCATGTTCGCCACCATGCTCGTCACTGGTATCTTGGGCTTTGTCGGCCAGACGACGGCGGTTTCGTGGGCTATCGGCGCCATGCTGTTGATCTGCACCTTCGTCTACGATCTCACCGTCGGCCCGATTTGCTTTGCCATCATCGCCGAGGTCTCATCGACCAGGCTAAGGAGCAAGACGATCGTGCTCGCTTGCAACACGTACAACATTGGGCTCATCGTCGCCAACATCCTCCAGGCTTACATGCTCAACTCGGACGCCTGGAATCTTCAGGCCAAGACCGGTCTCTTCTGGGCTGGTACATGTGCGATTTCCATCGTCTGGACTTACTTCCGCCTGCCCGAGCTGGCCAACAGGTACGTACACAAACGAAACTCAACAAGAAGACCCTTGACAAACTTGCAAGGGTCTCTTCTGCACAACGCCATGACCTGGACGCGCCAAACTGACACTTCTTCCTCCCGCTCTGTTCCTGAAATTTCCCTTGAAACTTTTCACACCCATTTCACGTTCCGCCTCAAATCTTGCAGGACATACGGAGAGCTCGAAGTTCTGTTCGCGGCCAAAGTTCCTGCACGCAAGTTCGCGAGCACCGCGATCGACCAGTTCCAGACCATCGAGCAAGACGTGGCTTCGGCCGACGTGGAGAAATCGAGTGTGTCCGAAAAGGGCGCGAGCGATGACGAAGTCGCGGTGGCTGCTCTGCCCAAGTGATCCAGCTTCACTGAAAGCGGACAAGAGGCGTCCGATGCAGTCCAGCTGCGCGCGTTTGCATGCTATCTCGTCCAAGCGTCTCGCATCGGCTTTGACTGCATGGCATGCGTTGTCTCGCATTCGCTTGCCGTCGAGCTGCTCTCCCGTCCGCTGCTCCCATACCTTCTCCAGACGAGCTGTCGTGTTTTCTGTTACTATTGTACGAGTGTATCTCTTCCTGTCACGGCCTTTACTAGATGCAATTACGATACGGATACCCATGATGACACGCCTCTACTCTGACGCACACGCGCGCTGCAAGATCACAAAACAAGATTTGCACAACTTACAACTTGGCAGGCTGAGCTTCCGACTGCGCAACGCCTTCCAACGGTTTCAGCCAACCCAGTCTGTCCTTTGCAAAGATCTCGATCTGGGGCTTGAGAATTGTATCGTGGAGAGCAAAGTCGTCTACGGTACCGACCCTCATGAAAGCCAAATTGGGCATTCCACTGGAGACCCTGTACATGAGGGTACCACAGTTGGAGCAGAAGGAGTTGGTCATCGAGTTTCCCGAGGCGATCGTGGTGGATTGACCGTACTGCTTGAGACTGGACTGGCCACGGACGTCTTGAATGTGGGAGAGTTTGACGGTAAAGTTGTTGGCAAAGGCGGCGGCGGTGATGGTTCGACAGTCGGCGCAGTGACACAGGAAGGTGCCGCGGAATCCTTTTCCCACCGTGGGCTGCATTCAAGAAACACACAGAGTAAACACTTTGAGTTCTCAACTCAACGATATGAGAGATATCGTTATGGAAAGAGGGGAGCAGAGACGTACGAAGGATAACTGCACCTGACCGCAGAAACAGGTTGCCGAAGCTCGTTTTTCTTCACCTACACCGGAGAAGCCATCGTTGGCAATGGTCAGTGGGTAGATGGGAGAAGACTTGTCCGCTGCGGAGATGGATGCTGGCTGATTCGGATGGGGCGTCATATTGTGAAGCTGCACGCTTTGCAGATCTGTATTGGTGAGGGATGGAGAATTGGTCCCGGCATGCGGTGCACACGACACTGCGTGCTTTATACGCGCGGACCGAGCTCGGTCACTCTCTCTCTCCCTCTCTCAGAGAGAGTGGTGTTTCGCTACGCACCCGGACATAAGAGAACCTGGACCAGTCTGCCACTCCCTCGTCATACTCATTCAGCCTTCTCTCTGTACGTTCCTCATAGATGAGATCCATCATGGCAAGCATGTCGAGCCCACGTCAGAAGGTGTCTAGAGCCGGTAATGTAAAGCGTAGAAGCGTGTACGGGAATAGCATTGCATTGCCGTTGTTCGGTGTCAAGGGGGCCAGGGTGGTAAGATGACGATGACGTTGAGCCAAATGTGCGGGCTTCTCGGCTCCCGTACGACGGTGCCACATGGATGGGACTGCATCTTGGTGAGAATTCTTATAGCCGAGCGGCTCTTGCAGGAAAGCGAAAGGGAAAGATATCAAGCAAAAGGGTTGAGCGGACTGCCAACTTATCTCTCTTTCCCTCTTTCAGCCTCTGGCCCCTCGACGCTTGCGAAATCAGTGTGGGGGGACCAATCAGAGCGTCCGCTTTACTGTTGCCTGTGCAACAACCGAGTCTTGTTCTTGGTGAAGCCTTGCTCGGTCCTTTTCTCGTGTAGGTCGCCGAGCAACAGCCGTCGTCCAATCCCGTCCGACTTGGCCTTGCTATCTCCCTGCCTTGCTTTCCACGCTTCGGGCCAAGTGGACCCTTGCGGGAATCGTGGCGCTATCGTCCTTCTTCTGTTTCATGCATGGTGTCCTTCCTCACCATCACCCTTGCTCCTTAGCAACCGAATTGACCGCAACACCCTCGCAATCATGTCTACAAGCACGTCGCACTCAGCGGCGTCGACATCAGCACCGCCGGCCACCTCGGTCACAACACACTCCACGTCAGGTTCCAACGCACCCTCTTCACCCGAAAAGAGCCACGAGGACGATCAGGACAAACCCAAGCGCACACAGACCTGCTTTCGATGCCGTCAGAGCAAGGTGAAATGCGTGTTTGAGGACAACGCTGCAAGCTGTCGGAGGTGTCTTCGTCTCGGCGTGAGTTGCGAGCTGCAGGGCAAGAAGGAGCCGCTCAGTTGGCAGATGAGGGTTCAACATCAGCTGGCTGCTCTCGAAGGTTCGTTGCAGACTTTCCTAGAAAAGCAGATGGGAGACGGTGCTTCGGCCTTGGATGGTCACGGGAGCAGGAGGAGCGGCCTGCCTAGGTCGCGTGAATCGCTCGGGGCGGCGAGGACCGATCACGATGGTGGATCGAAGAAGCGAAGACGCACGACCATCGCCAACGATCAGAGGACCTCGAACGACGGCCCGAGCGTTGAATACGCTAGCCATGCTCATACAGCGGGGAGCCCCATTTACGCCGATGTCAACAGCAACCCTGCCTCGAGCTATCCGTCCACCACGCACTTTTCGCCGCGCGACGCCCAGCACCAGTCCCACCATCAAGCGCATACAGACAGCAGCAGCACCGGACTGCTCGGATCGCTCGTTGCTTCGACCAGCAGCGCAGGATACGGCGCATCGCCTAGAACGAGGATGAGCGTCGTTGACGCCGCGAGTTCCGCTGGTGGTCACATGATTTCAAATGCTAGCGCGTCGCTGCAGGAAGACCACGCTTTGCCGGATGACGATGGCGTTGCGGCCAACGGCGAGCGTGGCGCCTTCCATACCGACGACGAGAACGACCAGGCGTCACGACCCTTGTCGGCGATCCAAAAGCTGAGGATGAGCGTGCTGGATCGCAAGAAGGAGGTTTCGCGCGCCGGCGAACGCGTCTTCCCCAACCTCTACCGCATGGCTACGTCCGATGTGGGGAGCAAAGATCCCAGACCCAACGTGATCAAACAGGAACTCGTTTCCCCCTCGGACGCCGTGGTGCTCTTCCGCTTCTTTGCAGAGTACCTCGACCAGTACAGCTTCGGCTTCCCCACGTATCGACCCGACGCCATCATGTCGCCCATGATCCTCACCTCGGTCGTCTGCGTCGCTTCGCTCCACCATGCCCAACTCAACCGGCTCCACGCACCGCTCAAGAACGACCTCATCGCACGGCTTCAGACCGACGACCCTAGCTTTCCGTGCTCGGACGTGTACGAGACGCTCTTCTCGTCCTCGGCCTATCGGTCCTCGCATCTCCAGTCCAATCTGCATTTCGAGAAGGAGCTCGATCCGGAACTCGGTATCGGCGTGGAGGAGATCGTCGGTGCGAGTCTCTTCGCCTCGTGGTTCGGCGGGAAACGCGCATGGATGGCGTCGCGTCTGGCTCGATGGTGGTCCGCCAAGTTCCTGCGTCAACAGCAGCATCCGGCGATGATGACCATGGGTGAGATCATGAGCATCCTCCCACCGCCGAGGGATCTGGGCAAGCAGGATCTTCTGCGCGTCTGGTTGAGCGCCTACATCACAGAGATCCACCAGGCGTGCATGGAGGGGACACCGTCGATCGCGGGCATGTCGTCGCCGCATGCGGTATGCGATTCGTTGCAGTACTCCAAGGGTCTTTCGCAGAGGACGACGTTGAGAGATCGCGTGTTGATCATCCATTCGAGGATCGCGTGGATCTTGAGCAAGGCGTACCATGTAGCGGGGAGTGGGTCGGTGGATTGGGGCAAGGGGGATAGGGCGACTGCGGGGTCGAACGAGAGCCCGTCGAGGGGGTGTCAATCGTGTCGCGACGGATCGACGGTGGTGGGGGATGCTGCAGCGGCGCAGACTGGTAGGATGGGTGCAGCGATGGATGCAGCGTATTGTTTGCAGGCGGTGCTGGGAGCGTTTGAAGAGCTGGACTCGTGCCAGGAAGAGATGGCGGGCAGGTTGGAAGCCGATGCGATCGGAGAGTCGGAGAGCATGCTCTACCTGGATCTCTTCCTAGCCAGAGTGCTGATCGCCTCCATCGGATGCGACTTTTTGGACTCTACGCTGTGGGACGGAAGTCTCGGTCAGATCTCCACCTCGTCGCGAGGAGGCAAAGAAAAGACATCCTCAGAAGCGGACTTGCAATCGCTCCGAAGCAGGACGCTCCGCGAATGCCTCACCAGAGGCGTCGAAGGAGCCCTACGCTCGCTCGAGCTCATCTGCATCCCCACCATCAACGGCAGCGCTCACGTCGACGGCAGTGCCAACGGTAGGAACTGGAACGAGGTCTCGCTCAACGTGCTCGTCTTGCCACTGTGGTTCCACTGGGCGTTGACGAGATCGGTGCTGTTCTTGATGAACGTGCTCGCCGAGTACCCGGAACGACTCTTGCCGAGGGACCGGACGAGGAGCGTTGAGTTGATCAATGTGTTTTTGGATGTTTACTCGAAGCACATCGGGCATGCGAATATGGTTCTCAGCCACGGATCGGATCGTCGTGCTGGCGGTGGTCTCAACGGTGGCAGTGGAGGCGCGGGCTGGTCTCCGACTGACGACCTTTCGATGAGAGGCACAGACAGTCGAGATCACAGGCATGGTACTGCGAGCAATGGAGGTGGAATCGCCGATCAGAACGGCGCAGCTGCAGGTGCGAACGGCGGCAGCACGACTTGGCAGCACCAGCAGCAACAAGGCTCGCAGGATGCGATCCAACACCCCGCCACGCCGCTGCTGGATACGCTCAGCCAGTGTCAGACGTGGGCGCGGCACGGTGGTGTCATGTGATGGCAATTCGAACTGGCGGCTCTTGATCTGCTCGAGATGGTTGTGTGGAGATCAGAGTGTCTTTAAGATGACTGGACGTTCCGGTCCGGTTCCCGCCTGCAAGGTTAGAGGTTACAGCTTGAGCGTACGGGAATCGAGCACTGGGTGTCGATGGATAGTGAAGCAGGTAAAGGTGGGTCTTTTGAGAATGGCGGTTATCGGTGTTGGCGCGGCGACCCAAACCTCAAATTGCGGGGTAGGACTGTGTCTCAGATAGCTGGAGCACGATACTTTGCTTAAAAGTATACCACGCGAGCTGTTCCAGTGCAAGATAAGGGAGCGCGGACGATGCACGAAGGAGTCATTGAGGGAAGGCAGAGAGAATGGTTGAGGGGATGCCAGACGGAGGCAACGGCGCCGAGCAAAAGCGTCGGCGACGTCGGACCGAGCTCGGTGAGCGGTGACCCTGCTATCGCCGCGAGGTGTTGCAGGTTTCCGTGTGAGTCTGGCTATTTCTAATCATGTTCAACAGCTGCAGGTTGCGAAGGACCCTATCCCAGCGAGTGTTTGTATTCCCTCTCCGCACAAGTCGCCGAGCTTTGGATGCGACCCTTGGTCCCTTGCCCGTCTTGTCGGTGCTCTCGCAATAAAAAGCCTTGACGGTACAAACATCAACGAAACGCTATCATCGTGACCACCATCCAGACAGACACCATTGGCATCCGCCATCAAGACCGCAAGCACAATAGACATGTCGATCGGAGAAACCAGCCGGCCCGTGACGCTCGCCATCATCGGCGCTGGTCAGCGTGGAAGTGCTTATGCTGCGTAAGTTTGGATTGACAAGACCCTTAGGTTCAAACATGCAATGGTGTGGCTGACGATCGCGTTCTGGTGCTTGAATTGTGGCAGGTATGCGGCAAAATACCCGGACCTATGCAAGGTCGTTGCCGTTGCGGATCCGTGGAAGTTCCGACGTGAGAAGATGAGCAAGATCCACGAGTAAGTACAGCGTCAGCCTCGGAGCTGTACGAGGTGGAAGCCCTACTCACCGCGTTGCCTTCTCTTGCTTTGTGACAGTGTGCCGAAAGAGAACCAGTACGACGGATGGAAGAGCTTCTCGGAAGCCGGCAAGGTTTGCGACGCAGTAGCCATTTGCACAATGGACGACACGCACGCCGAGGTGGTGAGCGTGTTTGCACCGCTCGGATACCACATCCTCTGCGAAAAGTGAGTTGACCACACCAGCAAGGAAACCTGCTATGCGGAAGGGCACTGACGAATTCGATCGGGATCTTTGATTGCACCGAATGCAGACCCATGGCAAACTCGATCAAGGACTGTGTGACCATGGTCAACAACGTCCGCGACACGGATCTCATCTTCGGAATTGGTCACGGTACGTGCTCTTTGCCCTCTCATGCGCACCATTATGACCCTTCATGCTGATGTGTACCTTCCTTGCTGTCTCGCGGCAATCATCGAAACCAGTGATGCGATACTCGCCGTACAACCGCGCAGTCAAGGAGGTGATCGACTCGGGCGTGCTCGGCGAGATTATCAACATTCAGCACATCGAGCCCGTCGGATGGCAGCACTTTGCGCACTCGTACGTGCGAGGCAACTGGAAGAACGAAGCGACGACGAGTTTCTCCCTGATGGCCAAGTGTTGCCACGATCTCGACATCCTCTCGTACTACATGGGCAAGGATGTTCCCACACGGGTCTCATCGTTCGGCTCGCTGGCCCACTTCAAGCCGAGCAAGAAGCCGAAGGAGGCTGGAGACGCCAAGAGGTGCACCGACTGTGCATACGAGAGAAAGTGCCCGTACAGCGCCAAGAAGATCTATCTCGAGCCGGTGATGAGCGACGCTCCGGATCCGGAACGCGTAAGTTGGTCGTCTCAGTCTGGTCGCTCTACGTACACAAATGCTGACCCTCTCCCTATTCCGACGTACAGTGGGCACAACATATCACCGACGTGGTCGACATTGAGAACGTGGGCAAGGCGATCGCCGAAGGACCGTACGGGCTGTGCGTGTACAATGGACAGAACGATGTGGTGGACAACCAAGTGGTCAACATCGAGTTCGAGTCGGGCGCTACGGCCAACATCACCATGGTGGCGTTCTCGGAAGTGGTGTGCAACCGATCGACACGCATCCACGGCACACGCGGCGAGCTGATCGGCAACATGGAGACGTTCAGCGTGTTTGACTTTTCGACGCAGGAAAAGAGGACGGTGACGCCACAACACGAAGGTGGTGGTCACGGCGGTGGAGATTTGGGACTGGCGAGGGCGTTTGTGAAGGCGGTCGCTGAGAAGGATGCGAGACACCTGGGAGTGACGCCGGAGGACGTGCTCAGAAGTCACTTGATGGTCTTCGCGTCCGAGACATCAAGGAAGGAAGGCAGAGTGATTGACTATGGCCAGTTTGAGAAGGAGCAGAAAGCGTTGTACAGCCAGTAGAATTTGGGAGTGTCGATCGTAATTCCATTCAGTCTTTTCTCGTTGATGTTGGTCGTTGTCCGAGCGAGTGCTTGCCTACGTGAACTCGAGACTGAAATGAATGAATGGATTCAGGGTCCAATCGAGGGAAGATGTGAAAAGAGCGTGGGGTGTGTTGGGCGAGGTTGGCAGGTATAGCTCGCTAAATTCCTCGCGACGGGCCGAGCAAGAGACCGGTGAAATTGCAGAGCCGACCCCGCATCGTGCACGCTTTGACTTTGTAGAAGGACCAGCTGTTGTAGCCCTTTGCTAGTAGCCATCACCATCTACGCTTCTCTCATCACGTCAAGAACGTGAACAGCCTCAAAATGTCTTCCATTGGCGGCAAAGGTGCTGATTCGAACCTTCCCCTGGCTGGGATCAAGGTGGTAGAATTCTCCGGATTGGCGCCTGGTCCGTTCGTAGGAATGGTGCTGGCAGACTTCGGAGCGGATGTGATTCGAATCGACAAGACAGGCACAGGTCTCAACCCGGACAGCCTGTGCCGTGGCAAACGCTCGTTCGCGGTCTCGCCAAAGAGCGCTGACGGAAATGCACTGATCGCACAGCTGGTTCGATCTGCCGACATTGTCATCGACCCTTTCCGTCCCGGCGTGCTGGAAAGGCTCGGACTGGGACCGCAAGACTTTGACAAGGAGATCAAGAAGGGGCTGGTCTTTGCTCGCCTGACGGGATTCCAGCGCACGGGACCGTACGCCAACATGGCGGGACACGACATCAACTACATTGCGCTGAGCGGAGTGCTCTCGATGCTGGGCAACGCGGGAGGAAAGCCACAGCCTCCGTCGAATCTGCTGGGAGACTTTGCGGGCGGATCGATGATCTGCCTGCTGGGCATCTTGCTGGCGTTGGTGGAGCGGAGTCGTTCGTCGCAAGGACAGATTGTCGAGGCGGACATGGTGACGGGTGCTCGATACGTGTCGTCGTTCGTGCTGCTTTCGAGTTACCTTTCGCATCCAAGCTGGGGTGCAATTCACAGCGACGGTACGGACGATACACGCGGTCAGAACACGCTGGATGGCGGCGCACCCTGGTACGGTGTATATGCATGCAAAGACGGCGGTTACATGAGCGTCGGCGCCATCGAGCCCCAGTTCTACAAGCTACTGCTGGACATCCTTCGCAAGGTGCTGCCGCAAGCACCTGCAGGCACCCAACACCCTTCGCCCAGCACGCAGCACGACCGGGATACATGGCCAGACTTGCAGCGATACTTCAGTGCGTGCTTTGCGCAGCTTCCTCGATCCGAGTGGGAACGACACTTTATCCGCACCGATGCCTGCACTGTACCCGTCCTTACTCGAGATGAAGCGGCGCTTTCCGGCGTGTTGCCAGCAGCATCAGCAGAGAGCGTGTCGGACGGCAACCCGGTCATCCCATCACCTGCGCCGAGGTTGTCGCGAACGCCTGCCAACCCACCTTCGGGAAGCGCGGGTGGTGAGTGGGAGAGCGAAGGAGCCGAGATGCTGCTCACGCCTGGTGAACACACCGATGACATCTTGCTCGAGTTGGGTATCAGCGACGCCAACAAACGGATCGAGCTGTACCGAAGCGATGCGGTGGATGGTCCCGATCGCCCCGAAGGGCTTACCAAGTCGAAGCTGTGAAATACGCTCAGTCAAATGCATCCATAACCAAAACGCCGTCGCCTTTATCGATATCTGAGCGTTTGAACGGCGAAAAGGGTAATGTGATATCACCAAGGTGATTCCCAGCAACGGAATCTTCCGACACGGCAATGCGATGCGTGCTGTGTGAAAGTGCGGGTGATGAGCTAAAATTGCAGCTCATCGGCATCTGCTCCGACTCCTTTTGTCAGACGCGTATCCGCGGAGAAAAGTGGCGTGTCAATCAGGAAGAATCAACAAGAATAGAAACGTGAATCCCTCTTGCCCAACGAGACCGACACTCGCCTTTCCACTTCGGCCTTGCTCCGATACACACCACCACCACCATCATCATCATCATCATCACCCCACCGCCGACTCAAAAATGTCGACCTTCTTCGGCCTCAAGGCCAAACCCTACCCGTTGGACCCTTCCTTCCGTGGATCGACCGCGTGGGACACCTTGTCCGCACCCTACCCCGAATACCCGAAGCATCACAAGCTCTTCACCAGGCTCGTTTCTCCCGCAACCTTCGACAAGAGCCTCAGTCCATGGCTGCCGCTTGGTTTCTCCCTCGTCTACTACATCGTCGCTCATGCCGCAAACGGAATCGTCAAGAAGAATGGCAGCAAAGACTTCACCAAAGGCTCGGGCCTAGCACCCATGCTGCTCCGATTCTTGATCCTCACGCATAATGCAGCGCTCGCTGTGTACAGCGGCTGGACGTGGGCGAGGATGTTCCCCCTCGTCGTCGACTTCTTCCTCCAGGGCTGGAGCGCCGCGGGTTTCCAAGGTGTCAAGTTGGCACTCTGCTCCATGCCCACCAACTTCCCAGAGCTCGGTGTTTACGCCTACCTCTTCTACCTCAGCAAGTACTACGAGGTCGTCGACTCGGTTATTCTGCTCCTTAAGGGAAAGCGAGTCTCGAATTTGCAGTCGTACCACCATGCCGGTGCCATCATCTGCATGTGGGTCGCATACCGATATCAGAGCCAGCCAGTCTGGGTGTTCTGCGTCTTCAACAGCTTCGTCCACACCTGGATGTACACCTACTACTTCTGCGCCGCAATGCGATGGCCGTTCCCTCGCGCCGTCAAGCGCAATCTCACCACAATGCAGATCGCACAGATCGCTTCTGGAACATTCCTCACCAACCTCTACCTCCTCACTAGTTTCAACCCGGCTCAGGTCGTCAAAGGGTACAAGGCTCACAAGGTGTCATCCTGGTATCAGTCGAGTGGTGCCGGCGACCAATCCCTCCTCACTCACGCTCTCGCTCGCGCCGCTTCGTCAGACCCTTCCACTTGCATGCAGACCACTGGTGCAGAGATTGCGCTCCACGTCAACACCATGTACATGTTCGTAAGTACCTCAACATGACCGCTACTCTCATGTACTCACAAAGCAAAACGACAATTGCTTACGGCCTGCTTAATCTTTCGCTCCCTGTCGCAACAGCCGCTCCTCGCCCTCTTCTTCAACTTCTTTATGCGCTCCTATCTTCAAAAAGCCCCTCCATCAAAAGAGCCAGATGTCAAGAGAGCCGCTGCAGCCAAATAGAATCGTGATATTGCTCGGCAATGATACCCTTTCATCGTGGACCCACTCTGTACACTTTCCTTCTGACATAGACCCACGCGCCAGCTATAATCATCACATGCACCTACTTGACTGCCGTACAGTATGTGATGCTGATCGCCGATGCGGCATCTGTGACAATTGGGAGCATGAGAATTTGACAGCTCGGCGTCCGGTTGCCACATGACCGCTTTCAGTAATGTCGTCTTGAGCTCGTCGCCTAAGAGACCTTGCCAGTCCACTGGACACCACGCTCCAAGCGAGCCGCTTACATTCTTGACCGCACAGATCATCGCATCTTCTTGCAGCTTCAGTACAGCGTTCGGACCTCTTCATCGTGGCTTTTGTGGTGGCAATCTTGCAAACGCTGATCGATCGGGGCTGCCAGTCGAAGTTGAACCTGCACCTAATCTCTGTACGAGCCCTGCTTCCATGCCATGAGCTGCTGTCACCCGGCGTTAATGAGTTGTGGAATGACGGCCAGCGTCTGGGAATCCGCAGTCACAGCTCACCTTGGCGGCGCTCATGCAACCTTCTCTTTCTTGTGCGTTTGAGGCTGAGCCACTGCTTGCCTCGCAAAATTTAATTTTGTCTCTCAGCAAACTATGTAAACTGTCTTCTTCTTCGTTTACATGTGAGACCTTCGTGCGAATACTCGTTGGAATATGAGAACAAAAAAGGATGATAGTATATTTTGTTAATCCAGTCGCGACTTTCCATCAAGGATTGTCCATATCGCTCGTTATTATCACAAGATGTTACGCAGAGGAACTCCTTCGACAAAATCGGATACTGTTCGTGTCATCGATATCGGCCTCAATTGCGCAAGTTTGTCGCTATACTTTTTCATTAATTACATTGAGTTCATACAGCCGCGTGTAAAAATCGAGGTGGAAGAAAGTTCAATGTTCGGCAAAAGGTATGAATTAGCTTAAGATGCCATATTTGATTTTTCGTAGCATTATATAAATTGTCTGGATGATCTGCTGCAGGCAACCCGAGCACAATCTGGCTGTGAATAGACGACAAAATCCTTTAAGCAAAAGCGGGCCAACAAATTTGACACAGTAACTGAACAATAAAATCGATTTTAACAAACTTCCATGATGCATTTGCCGTGATCCGCCTCATCAGAAATTAGGATCGCCACGTTCCAAGGCCAAGAAGAGACAGAAGATTCGAACATTTTGTTGCAAAGCTTTTACTGGACATCATCTCGTCTTAGTTCTCTCAGTCTATTTTTGATAATGACTTTTGACCGCTGAAGCAATATACGCATGGGCTAAGAAAAAGACTACAGAGCCGTCAGGTGCGGTAGATTGACATTGACAAGCACAAAACACTGATATTTTACCACAATTAGTGCGGAGGTGCAGGATTTTGAGGATCTTGGCGATTATCTTGCGCTTTTGTCGTGTGTAACCTTTTGATTGGCAGAATTTCATCACTTCTCTTTCTTATGCAGATATCCGGCTTTTTTGTGATCGTTTGTGAAGGTGTGAAATGGCCCTTTAACGAAGATCACAGCCGATTGACGTACATTTCGCAAACGGCTCGTGTGTGCCAGTTGAGAATTCGAACCGCCCGTGCTCAGCGAGTTCGCCCAACCCAACCCAACGGTTTCTTGCAAACTCACGTACGTTTCTTCATTCATGTGACAGACACCCTCATCTCAAGACTCGACCGATCACGCGACGTCGTCTCTGCAATGCATCAAGCATGGCCGAGCTTTGATTGCAATAGAAAGTGTACTGCACGATGTGCAGCGAGGAGAGCAAGCAATGAGGGCCGCACTGATCGTGTTAAGTTTGGAACTGAGCTTCTCTTTTAGGATGGCAGAATGCTGGCGATGGATCTCCAGAACTCGCACCTGCGACCTCGTCCACCTTCCCAGGTGTAGGCGTTGACCTTGGAGAAGTCGTTACGCAGGCTGGAGCCGGTCAAGATGGTGACTTCGGCACCGAGATTGGGCATGGTGCTAGGAGTGCCACCGGTCTGGTTGAGGTTGATCTGGTACGGAGTGTTGATCGAGTACTCGGGCCAGTTCCCAGCTGCGTTGGGCTGCGACTTGTCAGCGTCACTGCTGGCACCGTAGACGAGCTGAGCGTCGATGGATGGGTTGTCCTTGGTGACAAAGTTGCCGTAGATGTTCATGAAAGCCTTGACAAAGTCGGGCGAGGTGACGTTGGTGCCGGGGCCAAAGTACTGGGAGACGTCGTTGCCATGGAGCGCCGGGGGAACGCTGTACTGATAGCGGTACGATTCGCGGCCGGACCCAGAGTAAGCTTCCGACATCCAGTAGCTTGGGCAGACAAAGGTGAGCTCTCCGTAGATGTTCTACATTTCGAGGAAGGGAAAGCAGGCAAGGCAGAAGAAAAGGTCAGCGTCCGGACGTAGAAAGGATGCATAAGCGGGAGAGGAGAGAGAAAAGAAACTCACGTCTGCTCGCGCCTGCTGGCCGTGAGCAACAGGCGAGACGCTGTTGGCATCGGGCATTTCGACGCCGTTGGTGGCATAGTTGCCGGTGACGTTGGTGTCGACGGGGTAGTGGAAGAGTACGTTGTCGATGTCCTCCTTGGTCAAGAGCGGGAGCAACGTCGAGAGCCAGTTCCTGACCTTTGCTTCGGTGTCCATATTTCGCTGAACAAAGAGACCACCTTCGGCGCCATTGTTGCCGACGAGGAGACGCTTTCCGTTGACCTTACGCTGGTTGAGCTGTCGTGAAGGAACGTCGAGGATGTATGCGCCGTCGGTGACGGGGAGGAAGGGCCAGGTACCGTAAAAGGCGCTGGCGGCGGTCTTGACGTTGGCGAGCTGAAGTGTGGCGGCATCCTTGTTGACGAGACATTCGAGGATGCTCTGGTTGGTGTTGCCGTAGGCAGTGGCGTCGAAGCAGCCAGCCGAGGCAGCAAAGGCGTAGTAGGACTGGGAAGGCTCGAAGTCCTTGTAGCCATACTGGAAGGGCAGGTAGGGACTAGCCGCAATGACGTTCTTGAAGAGAGAGGTGCCGAGGGAGCCACCCTGAGCTAGCGAGTGGATCATGACGGAACCGCCTCCAGCGGATTCTCCGGCGATGGTGACGTTGCGAGGATCACCACCAAACTGCTGGATGTAAGCTTGAACCCACTGCATGGCAAAGTGCTGGTCCCTGATGCCAGCGTTGACTACGCCGTGACGGTTGAGCTCATCAGAGGCTAGGAAGCCGAAGGCGCCAAGACGGTACTGAATGGCGACACCGACAAAGTTGTTTCCATTTGCGTTGATGAGCTGGGTGAAGTCGTACTGTCCATTGCCAGCACCGTATCCTCCACTGCAAAATGCAAAAAGATGATGATGGTCAGCGCCACTCAGTGTGATCACAAGTGAAACGAAACAGAACTTACCCATGGATCCAAAACATGACAGGCAAGTTGGTCGCGTTCTCGGGCGCAAAGACGTTAAGGAAGAGGCAGTCTTCCATGTCGCCTTGATACTGAGCGCTGATCTGGAAGTCGGGGTTACCGAAAGGGATCTGAGGGCATTGTGAGGCATACTGGCTAGCGTCGATGACCTCTGATCGGTTGAGGGAGGGAGGTTGAGGAGCTTGCCATCGGAGCTCGGCGGTAGGAGAGGCTGCGAAGCGAATACCTTTCCATGACTTGATGTGGGTGGTGTCGTTGTAGGTGCCCTTGTACTTTGAGTAACCGAGGTCGACGGTGAGACCATCCTGGGGGTTGCTCTGCTCACGTTTGAGGATGAGGTCGGCAAAAGGCTGGGAAGCGATGGGAGAGGCTAAGGAGAAAGAAATCAAGGCGAGCCCCAAGATGAGGCTGCTCTGAAGCAGCGAGAGGGAAGTGAGCATGATGCGGGTGGGTAGGGATCGGATTCGATGAGGGGCAAGTCAACGAATTGAAGCAAGCGTGGTCGCCTCCTGGCTTATATATATGATGGACCTGTAGAAGTGTGCACCTCGGACGAGGAGGAGCACCGGCAACCCCACCTTGTTCGACTTTGGGATCAGGGAAGCGAAGCGACACGGCCAACACAGGAACGGCTAGTGTGCACTCGAACAGACCTCGCGGACCGGAGACAAGACTGCCAGATCAGGTAACGTTGTTAACGCCGTGGAAAACAGAGTTGATGAAGTGGCCGGGCAAGCGGGTAAGCGTCCGATTTGGCATGATCAGCAGATCTTGGGGTGCAGCAACAGAGCATGCGGGGTCGCTTTGCCGAAACCAGAATGAGACCGGACCCTGATGGGCGCGCCGACGGATGGATCTGCGGATGAGAAGAAGAAGGAGGATTGCAGGATCCTTGTGGTGACCGGCGACCTGTTGGGGCAGAGTGTGGAGAAAAGTGGTAGCCGATGCCGTGTTTGACGAGGAACGAGCTTTGTTAGCGAGCCAGGCTCATGCAGAATACGATGCTAGCCGAAGTGGCGCGGGGGACCAAGGACGGCAATCTATTTTGTTGCTTGCTTGCTTGCTAGCTGCCAAAGTGTCACAACTGTAGAGATCGAGTGGCAGACAGAAGAGCATGTATTCATAGCAAACAACAGCATTGCAGAGCTTGAGCATGATTCCGATCGAGAGCTGTCCAATTCGGCAGGTTCGGCCAAACTCCGATGGTGGCGTCCCGTGGCAGAACGGCAAGATAGCCGCGGTGCAACCGCAGTGCATCGGCAGCGAATCAGCACTGGAGCAGCACAGGCGCTTAAATGAGCGCTTAATCCACTTTTTTTGGCAACGCTCGGGCCATTTCGCTTCTTGCCACCATCACCTCGAGCCCATCATCTGATCATCCCATCACACAAGCTCAAAGCGCACAATCACGCACTATGTCAACTGATACATCATCCTCGTCAGCACTCCCTGGCAAGTGGGAGAAGCTGTTCAAAGTGTCCATCTATCTCAAAAAGAAGCACGACATCTCGGACGAAAAGTTCTCCGAATACTATGCGCAATCCCACGCCGCTCTGGCCGCTCCCGTTCTGCTTCGACACAAGTGCGTCTCCTACACGCAATTCCACTGCATGGCCGACAAAGCCAAGCAGCCCA
Source organism: Pseudozyma hubeiensis SY62 (assembly GCF_000403515.1). NCBI lineage: Eukaryota > Fungi > Basidiomycota > Ustilaginomycetes > Ustilaginales > Ustilaginaceae > Pseudozyma > Pseudozyma hubeiensis. The sequence goes on along the minus strand of NW_012133803.1, from coordinate 98,851 downwards.
TCACGGCCATGTTCGGTCCGGACGCTCTCAGCCCTCAGAATCCGATGCAGGTCATGCCCTACGATGGCTGTTCCACCTTTGTCTTTGCCAAGCTAGAGGATGCCCAGGCCTTCTTCCACGATCCAGAGACCACCACTGTGCTCGGTCCGGACGCCGTCAATTTCACCGATCCTTCCACCTTGCAGATTGCCATCGGTCAAGAATTCGTCGCCATCAAAGACGGCAAGGCGCAGCACGAATAATTCAGCAGGCTCGTGCACGATCGCATCGCTATTGCTACAGTATTGATTACAGAATCGCATACAGTATGAAAATACAGATATCTCTCTCCCACTTTACAGCTCATACTACCGCTGCATCACAGATGATCAAATGGATACGACGAGCCGAGCCACTCATCGATCGAAAGCGCTCCCGACAGTATCCCATCCAACGAAGGGAACAGCGTCTGATCCCCTTGCCAGTCGCTCTCGTTCGACGCTACCGTTCCGTCCCCCACCGACAATGCCTCCAGCGCCCCGCCCGCACCATCTGCCGTCATACCACCAAAGTTGTTCGGATCCAACCAGCTGTATCCTCCCTCCATGAAAGATGCCGTACCGTTGCCCACGTGTCCACTTGCGTGTCCGTTGGCACCGCGCGTCTTGCTCCCAGCCGCTCCATCTCCACGGCCCACCGAAGAGGCCGTCGATTCACGCGTTTGTCGAGCAGAATCTGCTGCTTCGATGCGGCGCTTGGCTGCTTGTGTACCACCGGAACCATCATCAATTTCGCGCTTGCGTTTGCATCGCGACATGCTGTGAAACACCTTTTGCAGCACATCGAGGAACACATCCTTTGGACCGCTCGTATCCAGTCTCGTTTCTGCGATCCTCTCCAGTCCACCCAAACGAGCGAATGCAGAACGAATCTTGTTCTCGGCGCTCAGCAGTTCTTTGAGAATGCGTCGCGAGTTGCGCGCAGCTTCGCTTCCAGGTCCTGCTTTGGAAAGCAGCGATACCGCTGTCGAAAGGCTGGCTCTCACCGAAGCTGCGTCAAGCTCGTCTTGACGCGCACAGCAGAGCTCCATCACCAGCGCCATAGAGGCACCGAGAAGGAAGAAGCTCACGAGCCAAAACTTGTGGATGGCACTGTCTTGCTGCAGCGACAGGATCCGGATGATGCAGCTGGCCGACGACAGGCACGCTTTGCGTGCGAAGCGCCATTCGTCGTCCGTGAAGCCCGAAAGCTGATGGACACGATGCAGTCGAAGGATGCGGTTGAGGTACATGAGCTCGAGCATGATCGCCTCCATCGCCTGGTCCGGCTTGTCGAAGGTACGGTCGGGCGAGTAGCGCAGACAGGCAGGTGTCGAGTCGTGCACCTCGTTGAGTTTGCTGACGAAGCGGTGAATCTGAGCGCGCGAGAGTTTCGGCCCTTCGTTGGAGAGGTCGACGATCTCGCGATAGATGATGACGTAGCGCATGCGCATGGTGATGGCCGATGAGTGCGTATAGACGTCTTGAGAGCGCAGCGTAAGGCTGTCATTGTGGATGTCGACGTTGGCGGGCAAATTGGTGCGATTCTGCGAAGGATGGACAGAGTAGACGCCAAAGTGAGCGACAGAGTGCGACCAGTCGAGCCAGGTGAGGTTCCACCAGATGCGTCTGCCGAGCTCGCGACGTGCTTCGTTGGTCATGCTGCCGAACGGCTTTCGAGATGCGCTGCCGTGGTCCAAGCGTGCGAGGCCCATGTTTTGTGCGACCTTGATGGCAGAGCCGAGGAGCGCCCATTGCCCCTCGGCCTGCTCCTTGCGGTTGTGCTGGTAGACACCGAGCAGACAGATGCACGCGAGGTGCTCGAGCTGTTGAGATTGAAGAAAGTTGGACGACCACAGCAGCTGTTGACTGCCGGTACATAGTGTGTCGGCCAAGCGAGAAGCCTCTTTTTTCGAGATGCCGACCTTTTCGAGGAGCGCAGCATCGGCAAAGTGAAGGGAGAGCGCAACGATGACAAAGTAGCAGCAGACCATGGCACTCGATACGGGGAAAGCTGCGATCTGTTCTGGCTGCAGCTTGGAGAGGCGCAAGAACTCGTCGTAGCTCTCAGAGGGCAAGACGCGGGTGGTCCAGTCGACGTGGGCAAAGTAGAACTCGAGGAGGACGGCGCTTTGGTGTGGAAGAAACTGAGCAAACCGAAAAGCGACGTCGACCGACGAATCTGGCGAGCGCTGATCGAGCATCTGCTCTTCGTCCGTCTCCGGGTCCTTGGCTTCCGTGTCAACAGCGGCGGCTGCCGTACCCAAGGGGAGACTCTTGAGTTTGTGCTTGCGTCCCATAGCAGCATCCTCGAAGAGATCTTGGATGTCTTGACCGACGGGAAGCTCTTGAGTCGAATCGATGCGCGCTACACTCGGCAGGGTATCGTCCTGGGCTGTGTCTGAGATGGAGTTCGAGGTAAAGTGAGAGTCGTTGCGTTGGAGGCGATTGCCCAAGACGTGCCGTTCCATGCGATCCATGCGGACTTCGAGACGATAGAGTCGTTCGGCGTCTTGTCCGATGAAGCGATCCGTGGCAAAAGGCGATTCCCGCGGTTCCAGCTTGGACGAGCTGGATGAAGAGGGTGCATGCGCCGCTGTGGCGACGCTGGAAAGGTTTGCGCTGGAGCCTACAGCATCGGAGAAGGAGGCACGATGTAGCAGAGGCGCCGCCTCGCGTGTAGGAGAAGTGGAAGCGCCGAAGGACGAGGTGGTGATGGAAGCGATGGTCTGCTGGACCTGCGTACACGACGAAGCATCGCCGCGGATGACGCAAGGCGAGCAGGGATACTTTTTGTCACATCGTGTCTTGCGCTTTCGGCACTGGAGACAACTGAGATTCTTGACGCTGCTGCTTCCGCCAGCTAGGCCGTCGGAGGAGCCAGCTGCGGCTTGAGTTGTGAGTGCGGTGGGCGATACGTTGGTATTGTTCATGTCTGTCGACGGCATGATGACGTACAGGAGGTTTCGACGCGAGTATCAGGACAGGTCGAGGGGTGTGGAAGATGCAGCATTGCAGCCAGCGAGACAGGCGAGGAGGGTCCAGTGTACGAGGTACTGACGCTGTTCGGAAGGTATGCAGGGTCCGCAGATCCGGTGCAGCTTACGGTGGTCCGAACGAATCCGAGGGAGGAGATGGTGTCAGCGCATTGGTTGACGGAAAGCTTAGGAAAGCAAAGTGCGGAGCGATGTCCGCGTCTGGTGGCCGGAGAAGGTGTTGAATATATAGGCGGAGACAATGCGCGGACGACTGAGCTTTATTTGTTGAACGTGACAGCACAATGCAAGTGATTGTCGACGAGGCGGCGTGACAGGGCGTGATCGGAGGAAGGAAGCTGCAATTTGCGGGGAAGCCGATAAGAAGGACAGCAGGCCAAGTGCCTCTTTTCTCAGCGTGGACAAAGTTCGCACCGACAAGTCGGTTGCGCCGACCGAAGGTGGTCACGACCGCTTTTCGGCAGCGATGTCCGAAACGGCTACAAGGCACGGGCCAGACAAAACCTCTCGGACCAGTTGTCTGAACAGCCAGATTCGAGATGCCATGGAAAAGTCTCAGGGTGCGGAATTTGCTCGACAGCGGCAACAAGGCTACGAACGGCAAAGCGAGGCCGAATTTTCGGGCGGTGGTGGGCGATAAAATGAGCCGGACTAGATTCGCGGAGACCGTCCGCGGTCGTATCGAGACGCGATCTGTGCCTCAGCTGGACCCTGTCTAACACACAATACACTTCTTATCCTCCAGGCCATGGCCCGCGGTCGATGCTGCGCCAGCCGTATCAGAGCAACGGAGGCACAGCGCATTTGCAACAGTTGCAACTTTCCTACAATCGGAGCTTGCGATTGATCTGCTCGAATCGAAACTCGGCTTGACTGAGCGCATTGCCTTCTCCTGCTTGGCGTCGCGTGACAATCGGACGCAACCGATGCGCTGCTGCTGCTGCTGCTACTTTCCCACAATGACATTCGAGGCCAGGATCGCTCCTCTATGTCACACGGCGACTGGCCGACCGATAGACATCAGCCAGCGTCTGCTATCGGACCATGTCCGTGTGCACTGACCGCTATGGACCCCTTTTTTGATTCACTCGACGCCAACCACCGACATCGCTGGGTCCTCCGACAATAACATGAATGCTTATAAAGGCTTGCGGCTCGTCCGATTGCCGTGCCTGTCATCATCATCATCATCAACGATACTTCCGTTGTCGCTGCTCGCCGCCAACGCTCCCGAGACCACATAGGCAATGTCCGATTCATCCACTTTCAAGCAGCTCAACGTCGCCGTCCTGGGAGGCGGTATCGGCGGCTTCTCCACCGCGCTTGCCCTCCGTCGCGCAGGTCACAAGTGCACCGTGTATGAGCGACGTGGCTTCGACGTCGAGGTGGGCGCCTCCATCTCTTGCGCTGCCAATGGTACACAATGGCTGCACGACTGGAATGTCGATGTCCCCTCTGGTCGACCGGTCATTCTCATGGAGTTGACCATGCGCGACTGGGACACGGGCGAGATCCTCAATCAGTACCATCTCGATGACTACGAAAAGACATGGGGCAACGTCTACAACATGTTCCACCGTCAGGATATGCACAAAATGCTCATGGACACTGCTACTGCCGACCAAGGTGAAGGCACGCCCGTCGAGATCGTCATGGACCACATCGCCGAGGATGTCGACACAGAGAGTGGCACCATCACCTTCCGCAACGGCAACAAGGTCACCGCCGACCTTATCGTTGGCTCCGACGGTATCCGATCCAAGGCTCGAGTAGCCATCGGTGTCACTCCAGACGTCAAGTCGGCTCCCCAAACTTGCTACCGTTGCAACGTCAGCAAGGACGAGGTCGAGCGACTTGGTCTCACTTGGGCTGCCGATCCTGCCATTCAGTTCTGGGGCGGCTATCCCAAAGGCGACCTGAACCAATACTACAAAATCGTCATGAGCCCATGTGCAGGTGGTGACATCGTCTCGTTCTACTGCTTCATGCCCACCGAACTCACAAAACACCAATCGGAGGGTTTCGTGTTTGAAGAGGTGCCACCCGAGGAAATCTTGGCAGGCGACTATTCACGACTCGACCCACTCTGCGTCAAGCTCATCCAAAACTCAGTCGAGCGCAAGCCGTGGCGACTGTACGTCCATCAGCCTTACTCGCACTGGTACAAGAAGCAGACTTGCATCCTCGGCGATGCTGCTCATCCAATGATGCCTCACCAGTCTCAAGGTGCTTGCCAGGCCATCGAGGACGCGGCCGCCCTCGGTGTCATCTTTTCCAAAGAGTACAACTTTACCACCAACGTCGAGGCAGGTCTCAAGCTCTACCAGGATATCCGTAAACCGCGTGCCACGCGTGTTCAACAGGCATCCGCTGCTGCTCTCGAAAACCTCAACGAGCGAATCGGCTTTTCCTCGCTCAGCGCGCCGGATGCCGCCCTTGCGGCAAAGGAGAACAAGTTGACCGTCAACGAGATGAACACCTACGACATGAAGAAGCACATCCGCGAGACTGTGTATCCCGCCCAAAAGACCGCAAGCGCGTCCAACAGCGCTGTCAACCCAAATCATGTTTCAACAAGTTCGACAGCCATCGCTGCCGATGCATAAACATGGGAAGCGAAACCCTACTTTTCGGCGTCGAGATAGCACCAAATCAGCTTCTTCTGTGCGCTGTCCAAGTCTGTACTCAGTCGAATCAATTTGACGCTCTTGCTCAATGACCATGCCGACCACTCGCATGCATAAGAAAGAAGACACTGTCTGGCGAGCTCGATTTTCGGCACGATCGGAATTGAGATGATGCTGTGAGGATACGTCGCGAGACGGCGAGAAATGAAGTGCGGACGTCGGTCGAAGATTTCAGTTACGCCCACAACGACACTGCGCTCTGGTGGTACCGAAGAATCGAAGGTTGTGTCGTCTCGCATCAGCTGACCACTCCTCCTACGACCACGGTGGGGTGCAGCTCTCGACGCCGTCTAATTGTGCACGTGTGTCCTTTCTCACGATCTGCATTTGTCGCAAAGACACTCACACGTCGAGTCGTCGGACATCAATCGACTGTTCTCTGCGCATCGATATTGCGTTCCGGTGGTACCAGCAGGTGTCGGGCGTCGATCCATCTCATAATTTTGTTCCTCACAATCTTGCATCAGACTTCGAGAGAATCGGATGCCAGTACAGATCGCATCATCCGAATCTTCATCTCATGTATACAGTACTTGTGGCGTCAGAGACTCTCGACTTCAGATCTCGCGCTTGAATATACAAGCCTTCAGGGTGCCACCGAGGCAAGAGTATTGAAGTGCGAAGTAGGGCTCGGACAAAGTTTAGATGGCGCAGAAGTGTAACCCCTTTTGGTGGAATCGAAATCTCAACAAAGAGACAACGATGAGGAGATGTCATGGGAACAAGACTTCGTAACGCACGCAAGAAGACTTGCTACGAGGCATTGCACGCGGCCTGTGGTATATATCTTGAGAGCCAATTGGCTTGCCTGTCGGACCAGCCTTCATCCAGAAACTCAGCGTCGAGCCCACTTCCTCCTTTCTTCTGCCTGAAAATGCTTCAGACTCGAGCAGCAAGTACGAACCAGGATCCCAAGAACTGCTGTCCGGAGACCTGCTGCTTCAACGACCTTCCGACTGCTCGACAATGTTTGGGCGATAACGTGACCGAAAAGCATCAAGAATGGTGCGGCTACTTCCCCACAGCAGATTCGGCTGCAAACTGCTGGTTGAATGTTGTCGAAAACGCGACCGGACACTTGTTCTGCACCCCTCTTCACCTGCCTTCAAGCAGCGCAACCCGAGCTGGCAGATTCACCTGGCTTGTGTCGCTGCTCATGGTTGCATGCTGGGTGGCAATTGCTGCAGCTGAGCGTGAGCCGGTCGTCAAGAGGGACCTTTCCCTCGGCATCTACAAAGGCAAGGACAACTTCATGTACTACAACGACGGAGTCAGAGTCAACTGGACCGAGCTGAGCTCAAGCCATGCTAAAGGCTATCAGGACATTCGTAACGGCGTTTCATCGGCAGGTCATTTCACGGGAGTCAAGCACACCCTACAGAAGCGCAAAGACGAAATCTACACTCTTAAGGGCGACGGGGATCCCCATCAGAACTACAAATTCGTTCAAGTCTCGCCGAAGATGACTTGCGCTGATCACGACTGCTCTGTAGCGCAGGGATATTCCGTTACTACGGATTGGACCGCCAACGTCGGAGGAGCTTGGTTTGCCAGTTTGGGCTTCTCCGTAACGGAAAGTCATACTGACGGAGTGACCTTCTCCTGTAACGGCGCTAATCATGAGAGCATGTGTGTTTGGCATCAGACGGACCTCACAGCCTATACCGCAACAGTACAGGAAGAATATTGTGGTGGTATGTTTGGCGGTCTGGGTTGCCCAGTATCACGCCCGCTTCGCGATATCATTCTGTTTTCGCCGAACAACCGGCAATGCGGTCTAGACTGGCACTGTCGTGAAGGCAGCGACTGCACCTACAAGGACGCCGAGTATTACATCAAGTGCGGACCTCCAGGCGCCGAGGATTGCGACCACAGGGAGAATGTTGACGGATGGGGCGGTGATCAGTATTACCAGCTCCCAGCCGGCTGTTGATCGACAGAAGCCCTATTCTTCGAGCGAGTCTGGGCTGGATCCAGCTACGCAAGAGATGGTTTTGATACGATGTTGCCCCGCACACAAAGATGCAGACCTCGAAATGGCAATGTGCCTGGTTGGACTGCCTGTCAATGATATCACAACGTTTTGCTGAAGTGTAATCGTGCTTGTCCGTATAGAAGCAGCTCGATGTGGTGCGTGTCTATACTTGAACGCCACATGAACCAGCACGACCAGACTGACAAGATCAGGATACGAGCAGCATCAAGCTTGCCGCCCTTGGTCGAAGAATGAAAGAACTCGCCTGTCAGAAGTCATACGACACCATCCCTGTCAAATGTCGTCGTGACGAATTCCGGTGGAAATATGCGCAGCCGAAGTGTTTCGCAACCGAGTGATACCGAGACGATTCGCCGGGTGCTAGTTTTGTCCTCGCTTCAGCAATCGCTTCTGAAAGAATCGTGGGGTCAAGGAGCTTGCTTCGAGGAGCTTGCTTCTGTTACTATGTATGTCTTTTTACGTGGATAGAGCAAAGCGCCTGAAGATAAGGACGCGCTCTCCTGCAATTGTCAGAGTGTGAAGAACGGCTTTGAACACCATGTTCGATAACTTAGCCGAACAGGGTTGACATGCGGTGAGGTCACAGCTCCACGGACACCCTTACTGGCAGAAGGCTGTGCAGCAAAATCAAAACGTATATATATGCATCGACCACGTTATGCTACCGTCCCTCCTTTTTGGAACTTCCCTCCACCAGGCGTTTCGAGCCCAATTGGGTTCCCATGTCTCCAACTCTACACGGCATACACCACCGTTCAAGACATCAACATTCCCACATCGAGTGTAACAACTTGAACCTCCGCACACCTGTACTGCACCGGCAGCAGCGGATGCCACCGCTGCCACTTAAATGGAAACCTCGTTTGTCAGGGTGGAGGAAGGTGTCCTGAAGATTACCGGCGTCTCTGCACGGACGCCTGGTTCCGGTCGTAGGCCTGCCCACGCGGTAAGAGTATGCGGTGCGTGCTACACCAGCCGCTTAGAGTTGGAAATCGTCGCCCGTCTACCTGCGAGCGCTGTCGAATACGACATCTCTCTCGTCGAGTTCGTGTTGCAGGAGGGCCATCCCAGGCTTGTCTGGGCGCCGGTAGACAGTCGCGGGCTGTATGAACTTCAGATGTGGCGTGTGATGTGTCCAACAGGTCAATGTTTGTAGTTGTGAACCAAGTCTTTCCAGAAACGTCAGCGGGGGGACATTGTTCGTTCGAGAGAATGCTTGCCTGTTTCTTCATCCGCAAAGTGTGCAGCCCTGCATCCGCCCAAGCCGTTTGGCAGACTGACAACAGCGGCGAGTACAATCTCACATCCCAATTTCCACCTTGTTGCCATCACAAATAGAAGCCGCCGCTTGTCACGCCATCTCGTATGCAGATCGTTCCATCGCTGCCGAATCAGAAATCGAACCAGCTAATGCAATGGTACAGCTTCGAATCAATTACCCGACTCCCTTGGCTCTTTTCATGCTTTTGCAAGCTCGGGATGGCACCTTCCGCGTCCAACTCTGCGTTGAGTGGCGGCCCGCCGCCTCCGGCGCCAAATGACAGCCGATGCCGCCGCCGTTTTCGCCGACTCTCATTCCGCAGATACGAAACCAGGAGGACGGTAGACGACGACCATGCGTCGTCGGTCGGTCGGTCGCTCGGGTCGGCCGTCGGTCAACTTTGTCCACCATTCAAACCCACATGCTGATTTCTGCAGACCTGCAGCAATGCGATTGGATTACTTTTTTGTTCCGGCGTCCCTGCATCCGATGTTGGCGATGGTGTCATACCATTTGCACATGGTCCTTCTTTCGACATCAGCGCCACTTCGGTGGTATGACTTCCGAGATCGAACCCAACGACCAAGTTTGCAAGTTAGGAAAGGCGTGCTCGAGTTTTGGTTGAGCACTTTGTGCCACGACATTGTAAGCGAGGTTGGTTCCTGAACCAGACTAGCGTCGATCTGGCTGAAGTGGGGGGCAGAAGCAATACGGTATCGTGCTCGATAAGGCAAGCTCGAACACGAGGCCTCTGCTTGGTTATAAGAAGAGGAGATATCAGAGGGTCAAGGCGGTCCAGCATCCAAGATTGGACACCCCTTACTAAAGTCGTTCTCTTCACCTTTCCCGGTGTCTGTTCGATCATGTCTGCAGCTGTACCGTCGCCGGCTGGCGCTCTCGACAGCCCGGACGAGCTGACCCAGCTGCCGATTCTTTCGGGATCTCCTCCTTCTGAGACCCCGTCCTCCCCTTCTTCGATCAAACAAGACCCTCTCAAAGAGACAAGCTCATCCAGCGAGAAGGTTGACGTCTCCGACCCTACCTACGTCCCACCCGAAGGCTCCTCCGATGGTGAATCCGTTCGATCCAAGTTCGACGCCGATCCGGTCATCCGCAACGGTCGCGATGTCTCGGACATCCTCATCAGCGATCGAGACGATGGAGATGCCTGCTTCACCTTCCGATCCATCACCCTCGGGTTGGTCGGAGCCGCCTTCCAAGCCGTGCTGACACAGATCTATCGATTCAAGCCGACCGAAGTCACCATCACGGGAACATTTTTGGCCATCATCATCTACGTGATCGGCACTGCCTGGGCGAGGTTCCTTCCCACAAAGAAAGGGTTGGAGTCCAAGTTCGGTCAAAGGCTGCCCGGATGGCTGTTGACCGCAGTGCACTTTGTCAACCCGGGACCGTTCGGGTTGAAGGAGCACGCGATCGCCTCCATCACCGCCTCGTCCGCATCCAACGGCGCCCACTCGAGCGACGTCTTTGGCACGCAGAAGCTCTTCTACCCGGAGATCCCCGTCACCACCACCACCGCCATCCTCTCGGTGCTCTCCATCGGTCTGTTCGGGTACGGTCTCGCGGGGATCTTTCGACCGATCATCGTCTACCCGGCAGAGATGGTGTACTGGGGAACGTTGCCGCTCGTGGATCTGTTCCAGGCGTTCCACTGGGACAAGAGCTTCAGCACCAAGCGCGTCAAGATGTTCTGGTACTCCTTCGCCGGTATGGGCATCTACGAGATCTTCCCGTCGTACATCTTCCCCACGCTCAACTCCTTCAGCATCCCGTGCCTCGCCAGCAGACACGCGACGGGCAAGGTCGCGCAAACCCTGACCAACATCTTCGGTGGTGCGCAGAGCAACGAAGGTCTCGGACTGCTCAGCCTCAGCCTCGACTGGCAGTACATCACCTCGACCCAACTCTCGCTACCGCTGATCCAACAGGCCAACAGTTGGATCGGTTACGCCATCTGCACCGTCGCCATGCTAGCCATCTACTACGGAAACGTGTGGAACGCCAAGCAGTTCCCCTTCATGTCGACGAGCATCTTTGCCGACAACGGCAAAAAGTACAACCAGAGTGCCGTGTTCGTGCACGGCATCTTGGATCGACAGCAGCTCGAACGGGTCGGATATCCGAACGTGACGGGGACGTATGCGTGGGGGATGCTGATCAGGAACGCGGCGATCGGCGCGTTGGTGGCGCACGTGGTGCTGTTTTGGGGCAAGGATGTGTTGAAGAGTCTGAGGCAGGCGAGGGATAAGTCGCAGCCGGATCGACACTACCAGGCCATGAGGAAGTACAAGGAGGCGCCGCACTGGTGGTATCTGATCCTGCTGGCGATCTCGTTCGTGTTCGGGTTGATCGTGGTGTTGACGCAGCAGACGACCTTGACGTGGTACTCGTACATCATCTCGCTGCTGCTGGGCACCATCGTGGCGCCGTTTTCAGGAGTGCTGTATGCGCTGTTGGGAAACGGAATCAGCACCAACAACCTCACCAAGATGATTGGCGGGATTGTCTCGCCCGGTCGACCCCTTGCCAATCTGTACTTCTACGCTTGGTCGCACAGCACCATCGCCCAGGTGATCAACCTGTCCAACGACCTCAAGATGGGTCAATACCTCAAGATCCCACCTCGCTCCATGTTCATCACCCAGGTCATCGGCACCGTGTTCGGCGCGTTCCTCAACTACGCCATCGCCTCCACCATCATCTCGTCCAAGTTTGCGCTGCTGCACACCAACACGGGCAGCTACGTCTGGTCCGGTGCGTACTACCAGTCGCTCAACGTGAGTGCGGTGACGTGGTCGATGGCCAAGTACATGTACGGTCCGGGTACCGTGTACTTTGTGATCCCGATGGCGGTGCTGATCGGCATCGGAGCGGTGGTAGTCCACTGGACTTTTACTCGATTCGTACCCAGGATCGGCAGGTTCGAGACGAAAGACCTGGTGTTGCCCACCGTGTTCCTGTACTCGGCGTGGATGACCTCCGGTCAAAACTGCGTCATCCTAACCACCGTCCTCGTCGGATTGATCTCGCAAGCGTGGATCCGAACGAGATACCCGCGATGGTTCAAAGAGTACAACTACATCCTCGGCGCTGGTTGGGACGGCGGAAGTTTGCTCGTCATCTTCATTCTGAGCTTCGCCGTCTTCGGCGCAGCAGGCAAGGAACGACCGTTCCCGACGTGGGCGGGCAATCCGGATGGCTTTCCGGACTACTGTCCCGATCCGTCTGCGTGAAAAAGGGCGTCAGTATGTCACGCGCGCTTATGGAACGTATCGCCACGATAAGTTCGATCGCAATAGAAACGGTTGGATTGATTAGAATTTGATTGCCCCGAGAGAGAGAGGTAATGTCGTTTATTTAGAGCAGCGTCTGTGTGCTTAGACCAAGCTCTTGGGAGGTGGCAAGACAGGCTGACCCTCTGCGGTGACGTAGGCGGCGGCAAGACCACCGTCGACCAAAAGATCGTGGCCGAGCACGTACGACGATTCGTCGGTGGCGACTGTAAGAGGACCGAGAGTCGGCGACGATCAGCACTTTGAATGCAAAAGGCACGCTTTTGGTGGTACGACTTACGGAAAAGAACGGCTTTGGCCTGTTCGACAGCCTCGCCGAAACGACCCAGAGGCAGATGGGTGAGACGGCGGTTGAGCTTTTCGGGAGTGTTGAGGAAGTCCATCAGCAGCGGAGTCTGGAGCGGTCCCGGGCAGAGCGAGTTGACGCGGATGCCTTCCCTGGCATGCACCATCGCCAGCTCGCGCGTCATGGCCAGAACGGCGCCCTTGGAAGCGGTGTAGGCGATCTGAGGGGTAGCGGCGCCTCGGAGAGCGACGAAGGAGGCGGTGTTGATGATGGATCCACCGACGTGGAGGTTCTTGGCGTCGTCGGCGGGGTTGTTTCGCATGGCGAGGATGGCGTGTTTGCAGCCGTACCAGACGCCCTTGACGTTGATGGCCTGTGTGAGGTCCCAGATCTTTTCCTCGGTGTTGAGTGCATTGTCGTCGGCGGGGTGCATGATGCCGGCGTTGTTGAACATGACGTCGAGACGACCGAACTCGTCGACAGCACGTTTGACGATGGCTGCCACCTCGTCCTCCTTGCTCACATCGCACTTGACGGCGACGGCCTTGACGGGGATCTCGGCTTTGCTGAAGCGTTCGTTGACGATGTCGGCGGTCTTTTGGCACGCTTCGAGGTTGATGTCTGCCAGAACGAGGTTGGCACCTTCCGAGGCGAAGAGGATGGCGCATTCACGGCCGATGCCGCTGTTGCAGAGGAGGGAGAGGACGGACATTGTCGGTCGGTCAGTATGAGCTAGTCACGATGGCGAGTCTCGTGTGGGGTGCAATGACTTACGAACCGCCGCCGGTGATGACAGCAACCTGCAGTCGAAGATGAATGCATGGAATGGTGAGTCAGCATTAACTGCGGTGCAAGAATGACTTGAGCTGGTGACATACTCTGTGAGGAAGACGAAGACCAGGCATGATGGCGGTGTATACAGTTGATGGTGATGGTGTTGGTTGTGATGATGATGAGACGAGCGTGTCGGTGCGAGTCCGATAGGTGACCTTGGACTGTGCGTTGAACATCGGAATGCACCGACGCTTATCTCAAGATGCGCTCGCCCGCTTGCTTGACGAGATTGCGACACGCAGCTCAGCTCACTCAGACTCAGCCGCGGTCCATCTTTTCTTTCATTCTCAATTTCGGTCAAATGGCCGGCATCATTTTAAAGCTCGCGTTTCGCGCGAGTCGCAGTCGCACACACTCCAAAGGTGGAAAAGGGCAGAATCTAGATTGTAATAGGGAAGCTTATCAAGCCTTTCGCAAACGCATGTGAATCGACTTGGGCTGGGTGAGCTGGTCGAAGCCCAAGGTGCTCAGGCTGACGCCGCGACCGCTGTCCTTGACACCCGTCCAGGGCAGAGCCGGGTCGAGCACGTCGGCGCGGTTGAGGTACACCGTACCCGTCTCGAGCTCGGTAGCCAGCTTATCGAATGCAGCAGCAGAATCGGCGTTCTCAATGTCGGTCCAGATGGAAGCGGTGAGACCGTAGTGCGAGTCGTTCATGAGCTGTAGCGCTTCGTCGTCCGATTCCACCTTCTGGATTCCGATGGCGGGTCCGAACGTTTCTTCGGTCATGATGTCCATCGAGTGGTCGACGTTGACCAGCACTGTGGGTGCCACCAGCGCAGTGCCTGCTTTGGCTTCGGGGAACAGATCGTCGGGGATCACGTTCTTGGCTCCCTTGCTGAGCGCATCGTCGATCTGCTTACGGATACGTTCGGCGGATGCCAGGCTGACCACAGGCCCGAGCGATGTACCTGGCTGACTGGGGTCGCCCAACTTGTATCCTTTAGCAACAGCGACAAACTCTTTGACGAATTCGTCAAACACCGAAGCGTGCACGTAGATGCGCTCCACCGAACAGCACGATTGACCCGAGTTGAACATGGCCCCGTCCACCAGCTCTTCGGCTGCCCACTTGATGTCTGCATCCTGACGCACGTACGCTGGGTCCTTGCCACCCAGCTCGAGCCCGACGCCCTTGAATCCAGGACCATCCGCAGCTGCCTTTGCCAGCGCCTTGCCGCCTGCGACCGAGCCGGTGAAGATGAGAAATCCGATACGCGCATCTGCAGCGAGTTTGGCGGTGGTCTCAAAGTCGAGATGGGCGATCTGCAGAAGTCCCTTTGGCAGACCGGACGTTTCGAGCGTGCGCTGGAAACTCTCGGCGGTGAGAGGCGTCTGAGGAGATGGCTTGAGCACCACGGCGTTGCCGGCGAGCAGAGCAGTGATGAGGCCGTTGACGGTAGTGAGGTACGGATAGTTCCACGGTGTCACGATGGCCACCACACCGAACGGATCCCTTCGAATCGCGAGCTTGAGGTTGGGCGTCTCGGTATCCGTTCGTGGCTGGTCGGCCAGGCAGTCCTTGGCCACCTTGCACAGGTAGCGACAACGTTGAAGCGCACCCTTAATCTCTCCGGCACACTGCCCAGCAGGCCGACCCATCTGCACCGACAGCTCCTTGCCCAGCTCCTCCTTTTCGGAATCGAGGATGCCCATCCATTTGGTGACGATGGCCACGCGGTCCTCTACTGGAACCTTTGCCCACGACTTTTGCGCGATGGCGGCTTCCTGGATCGCCTTGTCGAGCTGTGCCTCGGAGAGCAGCTGCTTTTCGCAGACGACACTCTGATCGTATGGTGCGATTGTGGTTTGGACCGACGACGACATTGTTGTGGATTTGTTCGAGATGATGGATGAGAGGATCGGTGTTGTTCCGGTGGCGTGTTGGAGAGTGGAGGAGAATGTTGCGGAAATTCCGACTCGTGTCGGTGCGGACCAGCGTGTGACTGCCGAAAAAGATAAGACTCGCCGAATTGTGCCACGGCTGAGTTCTCAATCAGGGCTCGGACCACCTCTTGAATAGTCACATGGCACACGCCAACTTCGACCTCCGACAATCAAGGCGGGACGCTTATCGTCCACAACCCTCATCATCACCACCACCACCATCTCTGCAGCACAACATCATGTCGAAAGCGAAAATCACCTACGCCGACCTCGAAGGCCTCCTCAAGAATGATAACAAGGTCAAAGTAGCCGGCCTCGACGTCGACGGCATCGTACGAGGCAAGTACGTCTCCAAGAAGAAGTTCCTCTCTGCTGCCAAGCCCGACTCGGATTTTGGTTTCTGTTCGGTCATCTTTGGATGGGACATGCACGACCTTGTCTACCCCACCGAGCTGCTCGTCTCCAACAAGGCGAATGGGTATCGTGACCTCTCCGCCAAGATCGACCTCGACACGTTCCGTCGCATTCCGTGGGAGGACAACATGCCGTTCTTCCTGATCCGCTTCTTCAACGCCGATGGTACGCCGCTTTCCGTGTGTCCGAGGAACTTGCTGAGGTCCGTGACGAGCAGAGTCGACAAGGACCTCGGACTGCTCTGCATGGCGGGTGCGGAATTCGAATACTTCCAGTTCGCAGAGACAGCACAGACCGTCGAGCAGAAAGGCTTTGTGAAACTCACACCCTTGACACCGGGAAATCACGGCTACTCGATGTTGCGCACCTCGCTCAACAAGGACTACTTCTTGCAGCTGTTCGACGACGCCGAAGCTTTTGGGATTGACGTCGAGGGTCATCACACCGAAACAGGTCCGGGAGTCTACGAGACCGCGCTCGCCTACACCGAGGTGACATGCATGGCAGACATGGCGGTCCTGTACAAGCTGCTCGCGAAATCCGTCGGGATGCAGCACGGGATCATCCCGACCTTCATGGCGAAACCGTGGGCGAACCTGGCGGGTTGTTCAGGGCACATTCACGTTTCGCTCCGCGACGCATCGACGGGCAAGAACGTGTTCGCTCTGTCTGCCGAGGAGATCGCCGCGGGTGGCAGAGCGGATGCAAAGTACGAGGATGTCAAGTATCTTTCCAAGATCGGAGAGCAGTTCTTGGCGGGGGTCATGACGGGGTTGCCGGATATCATGCCGTTGCTGTGTCCTACGATCAACTCGTACAAGCGGTTGACGACGGGGGAAGCGTACTGGGCGCCCAACATTTGTTCGTACGGGTACGATTCGAGGCTCGCGTCGGTGAGGATTTTGGGTCCGCCTGATGTTCCGGACTACGGCACGAGGTTTGAGGTCCGGGTACCCGGTGCGGATCTCAATGCGCAGTACGCCTTCGCCGCTGTATTCGCGCTCGGACTCTACGGTATCCAGCACGAGTTGGAGTTGCCGTTCGCACCGATGGATACGACAAGGAGTCTCAAGGAGCAGGATCTGGTGTACCTGCCGACGTCGTTGGAAGCGGCGACGCAGAGGTTCATGGCGGAAGGGAGTCTGGCGAGGAAGGTATTGGGCGATACGCTGGTGGATCACTTTGGAGGGACTAGGTTGCACGAGGTGCAGCTGTTTAACCAGACCGTGACGAATTGGGAGATGGAGAGGTACATGGAGCTGATCTAGGGATGGATTGCAATGCAAGACAATGGGTTCAGACTGGGATGTTGACGAGGCGCGTGTGTGTATGTGGGAGAGATGGTTTGAGAAATATAGACATTGAGCATAGGGATGAAAACGGACAAAGCATGGAGGAGGTATCTAAGCAGCAGCGACGTACAGCCTGCCCTCGTAGGCGCGCAGGCTTCCCTTCTCGCCATCGTTCCTGGTACCCAGCACCAACTCGGCGCCCTGAGCGATCTCTTTGGGCAGCTCGTACTGTTGCTGCTTGTCGGTAAAGTTGAGCACGACGAAGGCTTTTTCGCCGCTATCTGCGATCTTGACGAACTTGAACAGGTTCTCGTCCTCCTCCTCAAGCAGTCTGAATTCGCCTCGACCGAGCAGCGACGCGCGCTGCTTGCGGACGGCGATAGCTTTGCGGTAAAAGTTGAGCACGGAGGAGGCATCGTTCTGCTGAACTTCGACGTTGATCGACGTGTAGTTGTCGTTGGTCCTCATCCAAGGTTTCGTCTCGGGGTTGGAGGAGAATCCGCCGTTGGGTTGGGAAGACCACTGAACGGGAGTTCTCGCGTTGTCGCGGCCCAAAAAGTTGACGTCGGCAAGCGCTCTAGCCAGAGCCTTGGGGTCGTTGTTGGTGCGCTTCTTGACAGCGGCGAGGTAGTTGATGCTGTTGACGTCGAGGTACTCTTCCGCAGCCCAGGTTTTGGGTACGTTGGTCATACCGATCTCCTGACCTTGGTAGACGTAGACGGTTCCGGTGAGAGACATGTTCATGAGGGCCAGCAGCTTTCCGGAGTCGGCAATGTGCTCGGGTTTGTCGGAAGCGAAGCGCGAGATCGATCGCCCCTGATCGTGGTTCTCGATGAAGACGGTGGTCCAGGCATCGTTGCCCTCGGTGAAACGCTGCCACTTTTCCACGACGCGCTTCATCTCCGGCAGCTTGTAGCCGTCGTACGACATGATGTCGACCGGGTTACGACCGAGATCGACAATGTCGAACTGGAACACTTGGCTCAGCTCGTTCTCGGCCGCAGAGACGTAGCGCACCACATCGGCTGTCTTGGGCGTGTTGGGAAGCTCTCCGACGGTCATTGCATCGTATCGCTCGAGGATGGCACCCATCTCCTTGAGCCAGGTGTGCATCATGGGACCGTTGCAGTAGACCATACCAGCGGGCTGGGTCTCGGCACCGGGGTCGGTGATGGGTGCGTCGGGGAAGTCCATTGGCTTGGAGTACATGTTGACCGTGTCGACGCGGAAGCCGTTGACGCCCTTCTCGAGCCAGAACTCCATGGCGCTCTTGTAGATGGTCTTGCGGCATTCGTCGTTGGTCCAGTTCAGGTCGGGCTGCTCGGGGCAGAAGAGGTTGAGGTAGTACTCCTGCGTGGCCTCGTCCCAGGTCCAGGCGGGCTGGTTGAAGTTGGAACGCCAGTTGTTGGGAGGGCGACGGTTGCCATCGGCGTCGTACTTGGCGGGTCGCCAGATGTACCAGTCTCGTTTGGGGCTGTCCTTGGACTTGCGCGACTCCTTGAACCAGGCGTGCTGGTCGGAGGTGTGGTTGACGACGAGGTCGAGCAGGAGCTTGATACCGCGGTTGTGGCATTCCTTGATGAGCTGTTCCATGTCGGCGACGGTGCCGTAAGGCGGGTAGACGGACTCGTAGTCGGAAATGTCGTAGCCCATGTCGACCTGGGGAGAGTCGTACATGGGAGAGAGCCAGATGGTGTTTACGCCGAGCGACTTGATGTAGTCGAGGCTCATGATGATACCCTGGATATCACCGATACCATCGTTGTTGCTGTCGCGGAAGGATGCGGGCCAGACTTGGTAGATGATGGCATCGCGGAACCAGAAGGTCCGCGAACCCGATGCGACCATAGACTCGTTGGAAGGCATTTTTGTGGAGATAGCTCGTGCAATGTCTACGCAGCACGAATGACGGGGGGGAAGGTGGACGAGGTAAAGGAGGAAGGATGCGACGAGGAGCGAGGCCTTTTGAAGGAGCGCGGACAGCGGTACACGATAAGGCCAAAGCTGTGCGGAGAGACTTTGGGAAGATGATGAAGGGAGGCGAAGCGACAGTGCGGCGACCTTTTCGGGAGAGCTGAGCGGGGAAGCGAAAGTGCGGAGGAGGAAAGTGCAGCGGAGAGGTGAGGGAAAGATGTCGCCGTGGAAAAAGCGATCAACTCAAGGGGCGACAACGTGGAGATACACCGAGCGCGGATCAAAAAAGGCTCGGTGAGACTCGTGAAACGGGCTGGTGCGCAGTCGTAGTTGCGGCCGCAGTGGCTCGGACGAACGAGCTGGCTTGTGTGCGGTGCGACTGTTGCGGTACACGAAGGGATTCTGCCGATGCAACGCTTAGCTGTCAAGCGTACGTGGGGGGATTCGACGTGTGGAGATCGCATTGGATTGAGACCCTGAACGTGGTGGGTGGGCAGCGGGAAGTGATGGATAGCCGAGAGGCGAATCGCTGCTTCCACCAAGTACAGAGGCAGACTTCCCCCGAGGCGTGCTCGCCCATAGTATTATACTACCCACGCGCAGTAGCTCATCGGCGTTCGTTTGACACCATCGAGATGAAGAGGCCAGTCTCGTATCCGCAATCCTTGCGTCGGCGAGACTGGTGATCGTGGCCAGCGCCTCACGGAAGAATTCGATGGGGGGAGGGATGATTTTGTTTTGTCTGAGCATGTTGTGTTCGATCTGACATGCTGATCGCTCCTCTTAGCTTATTGCTCGCCGTTCACGTAGAGTCGACAAAGCGGGATGGTGGTGTTTTCGCCGACACGACGCCGAGAATGCTCCGAACCTGGCGCGACGATCGACCCTCTGGCAGGGAGAGATTACGGAAGAGAGCGGATTTGCGGTTGCAGAGTGCGACGTTGGCTAGCTAGGTGTAGGCAGCGAGATTGCGCCGAGACTCGACCATCCCCGCTCTCGACCGTGCTGCTGTAGCGAGCAACGCGGCAGATGGCGGCATGTGTCGAGGTGAATGAGAGTATTGACGACGATGCTCGCTTGGCTAAGCAGGACCAGCGATGTTAAGTCGCTGTTATGTCGTCTGAAAAGCGCGCGACCGTCACACGTATTCGAGATTGGCCGAGTCGCCGTCTGCTGTACCAAATAGTCTCGCCGAAGATCTTCCGCAGACCTTCGTTGCCACTGAGCCTTGCTGCCGTCGACGGCCCCGCATCCGCTGCATTGACGATCACACAGCCTCGCTCCACCGAAGCGTCGCCGTGCTTTAGCGTGGTGCTCGTCACCGTATTCACGGCTCTCAGCCGAGCTCGCCTGATCACGCCAAGAAGCCACAAGTATAGTATCCTCAGCTGTGTGATACAAGCGAAGGGCCAGTCCAGTCAAGCCGAGGATACACCGCCTCCGCCTCCACCTCCGCAGTCGTGGTAGCCTGGTCCGGGGCAGAAGTCGTGTGATGCGTTCGATGCAAGGCTCGCCGTCGGGTATGTATCCGCACCACGCCTTTTCATTAGTTCGGTGTTCGTACAATGGACGAGTCTGCTCGTGATCTGAACGCTTGGCATCCATCCAGACAAGCCAATGCTTGCTGCTGAATACAGGCACGCACTGGCTTGTCATTGTCGAGACCAGGCTTTTGCTCGCTCACGGCCACCTGCTGACGGGCAACCGCGGCCAAAGCGAGTTCTTGGACCCGCTGCAGGGCCAATTGCCACTCCGCTCCGCCTTTGTACCAGAAGGCCTCTACACCTACACCAGCGTCAGAAAGGGTTCCGTCGGTCGAATTGAGAATCGTCCCTTACCGCTCTGAAGTCAAGTGTAGCATAATCCACCTCCCTTCGGTTAGGGCACGGCCATGATACAGTACCTGCTTCGGAGCAACCGTCGACGGCTGTGATTCAAGAGCTCAGCTGACCGTACACTTCGCAAGGAGCACCAGGTTCGAAGTCGGGTCAGCACCAGCGCACTCCTCATACGTCGGTCCACCCGGTCCTTGTCTGCAGCTGCTGCTTCTGCTCATTAATTCTGTCAATGACCGCACGTTGATGCTGACTCGACCGCTCAGCCAAGGTCGGGACTATACGCAGCAAGAGGCCAGGATAAAGTGCAACCCCTGAGCAAATTTGTCGAATCATGTATAGCAAGGCGAGCTGGAGGAACGGCACAAGCGCGGCATCCGCGAGCGATTTCCCCAGACTAATCCTAGCGAGCTCGACTTCATGCACCTCGGCAGGAAATCGAAGCTTTTCTTGGGTTCCATGTGGCTGAAATCCCACAGGGAACTAGGGCATTTGAGCAGCTTCAATTTCGAATTTTGGCCGCTCCTCGATCGTTTTTCCGGCACCCGGGCTCGCCAACTTCCAGACAGCCCGGTTGCAGCAAATAAGCACTACGGGAAGACTCGAGACTCTAGACGGCCTTCCTTACTCCTCTTTCCAAGGTTCGCAACGTAGGTGCCGAAGAGCGAAGAGGCTAGATTCTGGCCCTCCAAAGACGGTGCTAGGACCGTCGCAAGGGATCTGTTCCGAGTCGCCGTTTCGCCGATACCTTGTGCTCGAAAGATTTTTGCTCTCTATGCCCACATGGGAGCTCATGCTCCGCCAATGACTAGTCTGTTGGCTAGTGCATTCCGTGTCTTGGAGCGATCGAGTAAGCATCATCGGCAGCACCGCGCTCAGGCGTGATGCGAGCAGCAGGTCTCGAGACCACATAGCTGAGCGGAGTGCCAAAAAGCGGAAGGGGGAACAGGAAAAGGTCGTTTCGTTTCGACCGAGCTCTCTCCGGAGCATCTCTTTTACGCGGCAGGAGCAGTCTCGGGCGATCTCGTTTCGCTGTGGCCGCCAGGGACGTAACCCCGCAATCTTGTTGCCCCTCAAGGAGCCACACGCTCATGACAATCCCAACCCTCTCCGCTTAGCATTCACAGGTCATGCAGCATGCACAACGCATTGTATAGTACACTGTAGCCAGCTCTTCTGACGGTTGACAGCAATTCGGAATGACCGAACCCAGACCTTTCCTTTCCACTGTCGTCCCCCGCAACCCCGCTGTGTTTTCCCCATACTGTCTCAACCACCATTCCCTCCAAGTTTTTGCACTCTCCGGTGAGCGAGCGACGACGACGGGTTCCTCCGAATTCTCTCCTTGCCTCGGTCTCTCCGCTCTCCGCGTCTGCTTTGGCCCTCTCCTCTCTCTCCCCGCACTCGGCTGTTCCGTCTCGACGGGACGCAAGCGGGCTACGCTAGGAACGTCTCGTCTGCATCACACGCTCGCCACGCGCTGCGGTCCTCCTCCCGCATCACTCGAACTATCACATACCATCATCGCAAACCAAGCCGATGCGTATATTACCACCGCATCTTTGACGCCATTTCGCCCTCCTCATCACTCATCACATCACACCATCCCTCCCTCCCTCCTTCCTTCGGCTCCTCCGACTTTCCTCATCTCTCAAGCCTAGTCGTCGTCGGACACCACCCCTGCCCTCCCCTCTCTACAGCCTACCGCCCATCATGGGTCTCACCGACGCTCAGGATGTCGCTCGCATCGACTCCAAGGCAGCCGCCGCCATCGCATCCAACGTCGAGGACTACGACGCCCTTGTTCACGATGCCGCCGAGGTCACCAACAACCAGGAGAAGATGAGCGTGTCCAGGGCCATCAAGACCTACCCCAACGCCATCTTCTTCTCGGCCATCCTCTCGCTCGCCGTCATCATGGAGGGTTACGACACCCTCCTCATCGGCAACTTCTTCGCGATGCCTGCTTTCCAAAAGAAGTACGGCCACTGCAACGCAGCCGGCAAGTGCGAGATCCCTGCTCCCTGGCAGTCGGGCCTCACCAACGGCTCCCAGGTCGGTTCCATCATCGGTCTCCAGCTTACCGGTATCTGCTCGGAACGCTACGGTTACCGCAAGACCATCCTCGTCGCCCTCGCCGCCATGACCGCCTTCATCTTCATCCCCTTCTTCGCTCCTAACCTCACCGTCCTCCTCATCGGACAGATCCTCCAGGGTCTTCCCTGGGGTGTCTTCCAGACCCTCACCACCTCGTACGCCGCCGAAGTCACTCCTGTCGCTCTTCGTCCCTACCTCACCACCTGGGTCAACGGATGCTGGGTCGTTGGTCAGCTCATCGCCTCCGGTATCCTCCGTGGCACCGTCGGCCGCACCGACCACTGGGCTTACAAGATCCCCTACGCCATCCAGTGGATCTGGCCCGTCCCCATCTTTATCGGATGCTGGTTCGCCCCCGAGTCCCCCTGGTGGTTGGTTCGTCAGAACCGCCTCGAGGACGCCAAGCACTCGCTTCGCCGCCTCGCCGCCAACGACCGCGACTTCACCGACCACGAGGCCGACCAGACCGTTCAGATGATGATCCACACCAACGAGCTCGAGAAGGCCGCTGCCGAGGGCGGAAGCTACTGGGACTGCTTCAAGCGCTCCGACGGCCGTCGTACCGAGATCGCCTGCGTCGTCTGGCTCATCCAGGTCTTCTGCGGTGGTCCTCTCATGGGTGTCTCGTCCTACTTCTACACCAAGGCCGGTCTCCCCACCGACCAGGCTTTCAACCTCTCCATCGGCCAGTTCGCCATGGGTCTCGTCGGTACTATCAGCTCTTGGTTCCTCCTCCGCAAGGTCGGTCGTCGTGCGCTCTACCTCTACGGCCAGCTTGCCCTCTTCGCCATCATGATCACCGTCGGCGGTCTCGCCTTCAAGGCTGACAACACCAACGTCTCCTGGGCTATCGGTTCCATGCTCCTCATCTTCACCTTCATCTACGATCTCACCGTCGGCCCCGTCTGCTACTGTCTCGTCGCCGAGATCTCCTCCACCCGTCTCCGTGCCAAGACCGTCGTCCTCGCCCGTAACGCTTACAACGTCGGCGGTATCATCGTCAACATCATCAACCCTCGCATGCTTAACTCCCAAGACTGGAACCTTGGAGCTAAGGCAGGCTTTGTGTATGCTGGAACCGGTCTCATCTGCATCATCTGGACCTACTTCCGCCTGCCCGAGACCATGGGTCGATCGTACGGATCGCTCGACATCCTTTTCGAGCAGAAGGTTTCGGCGCGCAAGTTCGCCTCCACCGAGGTCGACATGTTCTCCTCGCACTCCCAGGCTACCGCTGCTCACTCCGCCGGCTCCATCGACGAGAAGGCCAGCTCCACCGACAAGGTCGATGGCGTCGTTGCCAACACCTCCGGTCTCGGCTACAAGTACGAGGCCTAAAAAAGAAATCGTCCGCGGTTCATACCACACCTTCTTTTTTTCACTTCGTCCATTCCACCTCCTTTTGTTCCTCACGTGTCTTGTTTTCTCTCGCTCTGCATGTATCACTACTTTCAAACGAAACGGGATTTGTTCTTTCGCAAAAAGTTTTTCTTTCAGATTGCGCTGTGATGTGCTGTGCCGCCAATGGTCTCGCCTTCAAGTGGGTCGGCGATGGGGTCGAAGCTGAATGCGCCATCTGCATTGGTCGGCGTAAAGAAGTCCGGTAAACCCAACAGAGAGCACAAGAGTTCGTCTGGTTGGTCGAGGTGCAACAGGCTCTGAAACGTTGCACCACTCGCTGTCGCGCCTTGCTCCGCTACCGCCGTTGTCTGCGTTCCATCGATTGCTGCTCCCGCCATGGAATCGTCGACGTTCGACAAGACGTTCCCAAAGCCCAGACTCTTCCAAAAAGGTTCCAAGCTGACATCTCCGCCTTGCCACTTGTCCTTCTCCTCCTTCTCCCTTCCCAGCTCCGCGAGCGGAGGACTCGGTGGTCTGCTAACGCTGCACCTCACACACTGAACCGCCAACCTCTGGAGCGTCTCAAAGATGCTCGTAAACCCGCTCGGCATGCCATCATCGCTGTAATCCTTGGAGACCTTCTTGGCGATGCTATCGATCAACGCCAGGTCGGAAGAGACGTTCCACTCTTGCGGGTGCTTGAAGATGCAGATCGCCAAGACGTAGACGGCACTCAGCGAGATGGTGCCGGAGATCATGCGTGTGCTGCATCGATGCACGAGGCAGTACTGGTTGATGCATCGGATGATGGCTCGAGCGGATCCGCGGCAGATGGTCTCGGCGGACAGCAGACGGTCCTTGCGTCGTGTCAGTTTGGACGCCACGTGATGACGGTAGAGTCGGGTATCGAGCATGACGGATGCACGATGGACGTTGATCACGGTGAAGTGAAAGGTGCACAGCAGATGCAGGGTTTGCAGATCGCGCGGTTTCGAGACGGCGCGCAAGGCTTCTTCGCTGCTCATGGTGGGTAGATGGAGACTGGTGAGACACGTCGAAGACCAATCCAAAAGCCTCTGGTCCAAGCTGGCGATGGTCGAAAACAGCTCGGATTCGTCGACCGTCTGATTGCGGCTGGTGTAGAGCGCATTGTGGATCTCTGCTTTGAGTCGACAGAGCGAAACGAGGCAAGCGAGATAGCGTTCGTTGTACACCTGGTCGGACAAGCCCTCAGCCTTGGGCGACGCGGCATCGATCTGCGTCGCTTTCGGAATCGGTCTAGGTGCGGAGAGTTGGACGTCGAGATCGTTGATCATGGTCGGTCGACCCGAATCCAAGGTGGCGATGCGATCCAGAGCATAGCAGCACCACCAGATGCGCGCCTTCGTCTTCTCCAAGGCGGCCGAATGGAGAGGCGGTGATGGAGGCGCACGATGCAGGCCGATCGAGTAGGCTATGCGGATGGCAGAGCTGAGCGCCTGCCAGGCAGCACCGTCCTTGCTGGAAGCTCGCAATACCAAATGCAGCATGAGCAGTGCCTGCACCGACGAGAGGTAAGGGACACCGATAATGTGACCGTAGAGCGAGTAGGCTGCATCGAGGTAGATCTTGACCTGATCAGGCTGTCGAGGTGTTGCGTCCAACAGACTGATCGCGGTGACGATGTAGATGGTGGCCAGGAGGGGCACTTCGTATGGAGCGATCAGGTCGAGCCGCATCAGCGAAGCGTCATCGAGACGGTACTGCTGAATGAAGCGGACGGCATCACGACGCAGCACCTCTTCGTCGAAGACGGGGAAGACGGCATTGGCGTCGTTGAAAAAGTCGTTGAGGATGTCGTCAAAGTGAGCCAGGTGAGTCAAGGCCGGCAAGATGGGTCTGAGAGGGAGTTGATACTCTTCGGAGTGGATGCGGCCGTGGTCGAAATGATCAGAGATGGCCGTGTCGGGAGCTTTACGGCGTATGTGATCGTGGGAAGCGCGTTGCTTTGCGAGGAGGAGGTCGATCCAATGCGAAAAGACCTGCAAGTTGGAGGAGCCGACGTACTTGAAGCGGTCCTGAGCCTGCGAGTCCGAGATGATGCTGGCGGAGGAGCTTCCGAGCGTGTTCCTCATCCACGTCGGATCAGCCCACGGCGAGGTTGCTGCGGCGGAAGCTTGCTCCAGTTGCGGGTCCTCATCCTCTTTGAGGCGCGATGAATCTGCAGAGCGATTCGGCGGATGCGATTGCTTGACTGAAGGTTTTCGCGGCCTTGCCGAATGGGCTTTGTTGTCGTTCGCGCTCTGCAAGCTCTTGATATCCGCAGGCGGCTCTTCGCTCGGAGTTGCCGATACGGGAGCAGCAGCAGTGCTACCGATGCTCGAGGCTCTTGTGCGCTTCACGCTGGCCAAGTGCGGCTTGCGTGGATCGTCGGTGATGCACTCAGTCTTGGACTTGACGCAGTTGGTACACGCGGGTAGTCGTTCGTCGCAGCGCACTTTTCGAGCACGACACGCTTTGCAGGCGTGTGACAGACGCTTGCGTTTCAGCTCGGGCGGAGGAGCCGCCTCGTCGTCGGCCATAGCGATCTTGTCGAATGATGTGATGGGTGTCAAGTGGCCAAGGCAGCAGCGTGACGGCACGCCAGCTCTCACATGACCTTGCGAGGCTCTCCTGGTGGTGCGGAAGCAAGCCTCGGAACATCCGCAACGAGAGTCGTGATGTGACACAGAACCGGTCGCTACGACCTCACCCCCACATGCATGCATGCACGCAAGCTGCGGGCCGTTGTATCCTCAAGGTCTAGCCACGCGGACTTGCCCGTGTCTTCATCTTGCTTTAAATATTATTGACATTTTGAAAGTAAAATTCGAGCTCAATCAACGTCGAGAAATTGGGATGTGGGGTTTTTTTGGCATCGTCACTCCATCTCTCACGACTGCTTTACGAGCTGGAAGTAGACGGGGCACAATGTCGTTCGTTCATTCATTTATTCTTTTTAGACCTTAGTCGACTGACGAGCACACGGCCCAGGTAATTGCAAAACACAGATCGATTTTGAACGAGCAGAACAGGATATAGAGCTAGAGCGTTATGGAAAGCAGACGGAAACACGGCGACGGGCATGATGTGGTAATTACTCATCCTTGATGTAAGGAATGCCCGTCAAGCGGAAGGCGCGCTCGTCGAGCTGGGGCTCCTCGACGGGGCGATCACGGTTGTGAGGGTCGTCGACACCGTCACGCTTCGCAACATTCGATCCAGTGTGGCGAGCGTTGGGCCAGTGGGTGGTGCCGACGCGACGCTCGAAGGCATCCTTCTTTCGCTTCAGGTCCTCCTGCGACGCATCAGCCACCGGCATGAAGCACGTGTATACGCAGAATCGAGGCTGCTTTGTCTTGCTCGAAAGGTTGTAGTGCGCGGTACGAGAATCCCACAACAGAAGGTCGCCTGGCTCGGCGCAAACCTTGACCCATTCGCATCCGTGGTCCTTGAGCCACTGCATGCCCTTGTCAGTGAAGCCGTACCACTCGTTGGTCCACGCAGGGATCTTCTCCTCCCAAGCCATCTCCTCGTGGAACTGCGTCGAGAGCTCATGCGAGCCCTTGCAAACGATCAGTCCACCGTCGTCGGGTCCGTTGGGCAGGAGGTTGACGAGACCCTGCAGGCAGCGGAAGCCCGGCTTGAGCGGGTCCTGGTCCTGGTGAGGCCAAGGCTTGTTGGGTGCCAGGTCCTTACGGTTTGGGAACCCAAAATTCACCGCATCGAAGCTCACGATGAGATCCTCGGTGCCAAGGAACTTGGAAAAGGCGCCTACAACACCGGGCTCGGAGCGGATCTTCCAAACAAAGTCCTCGTGCGTGACGGCGTAGTTGAGGCACATGCCCTTCTCGGTGATGAGCGGAAGTTTGTCCTTGTGAACGGTGCTGAGGTCGTTTCGGTCGTAGCCGAGGTTGAATCCCTCGAGCCATCCGTGCATCTTGTCGGCGTACTGCAGAGCTCGCTCCTGCGGGATCGCTCCTTTGACAACGCAGTAGCCATCGCGAAGCAGGTCACGGTGCCAAGCATCGAGTTCGACGTTTTCCTTCTGCGAAGAGGTGCTAGGGGTGGCAGTGTTGATGGCGGGTTCGACAACGTCGTGCTTGAGCAGCGTCGAAGGGGCGACGGGTGCCTGGACGGAGAGCATGTTCAAGAGTTAGTCGAGGAGGAGCTACCTTGGATGAGCAATAGGAGGTGCCAGAGCTGCTACTCGAGGCGTCGTAGATATATCCATTCGGACCTTTGGCGAGCAAGGATGTCACACGGCATAGCGGTTCGCCACAGCGCCACAGATGGCTGCCACTTCGGATCCCAAGCCGAGAGAACCGAGGAATGGTGTTGACCGAGGCGACCACGGCAAGTCAGTGTCTTGTGACCACCGGTCTGCGGCAAGCTCAACCGAGAGACGTCTCTGCGGTTCGCCTGGCCGACCCGATACATTGCGGGGTCTGCCGAGGGACAATGTGCAAAACAATGGAGGCAAGTCACTCTATGCTTGCAGGTCCGCTTTCGAAACTCCGCCACCGTCAAATTGCGAGGCCTGGAACAGGCGGTCAAACCTTGATAGCTCGGCTGGCAACCCCACCTGGACCGAGTTTATCAAGTCGACCTGAACCCTGAACGCAAACTCGATGGACCGAGGTACAGCGCTTTAACATTTCAATCGATTCGCCTCTCGAAGCCCACCACGTTCTACGAGCTGCAGCGGGTCGAGCACGACACCAACTTGTGACTGCAAGCACCTTAGACGTTTGTCGTGACCTTTCGTACCGGACGACAAGATGCTCAGCAACGGTGGTCAGTCTCGGCGTCGATTCAGACTCCCTCGCTTGCTCTCTTTCTTTCTGCTGTCAAACAAACCAGGCCAGGAGAACGAAGCAAATGACCACTATTGACAATTTCGGACAGACATGCTTACGAAGTGAGGACAGATACAGGCGCCGACGCAACTGACGCCGAAGACACGCTCGGCTGCTTGCGTGCCTTGGAATCTTGCTGTGCCAGCCAAGAAGCAACTCCTTCGTACTTGCAGTTGTAATCCATAAACTCGCGCGGGTTCAACGTCACTTTGCCGCTGGCGCTGGTGCCGGGTTTGGCCTGCTCTCGACTGTAGGCCTGGATCAATGACGCTCGTTCATGACGAGCCGAGTATACAGCCGCCAATGCTTGCTGCACCTCGTGCTCGCTGCTCGATGCGTCAATGTCGCGCAAGAAGTACTGAAGCGCTTCAACATCCTCGAACGATTGCGAAGCGCCTTGCCCCTGGGTGGGGA
Source organism: Pseudozyma hubeiensis SY62 (assembly GCF_000403515.1). Lineage (NCBI taxonomy): Eukaryota > Fungi > Basidiomycota > Ustilaginomycetes > Ustilaginales > Ustilaginaceae > Pseudozyma > Pseudozyma hubeiensis. The sequence continues at coordinate 69,386 of NW_012133803.1, read as the reverse complement.
GCATGGCATGAGCAGCATCGCCGATCAACACGGCCTTGCCCTTGCTCCATGCTGGCAAGGGCGCAATGTCGCGCATCTGCCAGATGCTGGGCTCTACGGATCGTCGAATGATCTCGCGAGTCCATTCCGGGAAGCCCTCGTAGCTCTTAAGGAAATCCTCCGTGGAAGCCTCCATGTTCCATGTGGTGGCTCCTTTGATCTCCTCAGTGTCCGGGACCAGGCCAACAACGCCAAGGACCGTGCCACCTCGAGACGGTCCCATTACCAGCCGGCAATTGCGACCTACGATCATCAGAGTCTGGCTGGCGCCGAGCTCGACGCCTTGAGGCAAACCTTGGATGCCCTGCAAATCTTGGATGGGGATCAGTGTCCTGAAAGCAGACAGCCCGGTGGGCAGAGCACCCTGATCGTGGCCGACCACGGCGGTTCGCACAGCCGAGCGGATGCCATCAGCTCCTACGATCAAGTCTGCTGTCAGCTCCTCTCCAGACTCGAGATACACCTTGCCGGCATCTACGTCCACCTTGGCGACCTTGGATGCCGTCTTGATCTCGGCGCCGCTGTCCAACGCTGCCTGACGAAGTCCTGTGTGCAGGTCCACTCGATGGAAGCAGATTCGATCTTCTCCGTACTGATCCGTCTCGAGTCCGATGCGCATATGCAGCTTGTCGTCGGTGCCGTAGATGAGAAAGGCCTTGTCCGGTACACCCCGTCCGATCGAGGCGTCGCCGAAAAGATACGAGTCGAGCCCGAGGAAACGCTTGGCGATCTTGACCGCATTGGGCTGCAGCGAGATGTTGGCGCCGACTTCGCGATTGAGTCTGGACTGCTCGAGCAGCGTGATGCGTCTTCCGGGCGCCTTGAGAGCCACAGCGGCGGCGAGGCCGGCGATGCCAGCGCCCACGATGATGATGTCGAACGGCTTTGATGTCATGTTGGTATGATTCCTGGTCGTGGTAGAAGGAGAAACACGGACCATCTGTTCCGCAAGTGAGCTTGGATGTCGAGCGGTGATCTTATCTTCTGATGTGTGCCACCTTCGAGACCGAACAAGGCCGATCTAAGCGGCACTCCATCGAGGGAGCGTCTCAATGTAAGCGCTACCCCCGCCTGGACCCTGGCTAGGGCTGCCATGTCGACGCCTCAACCTAACATGCTCCGCTGCATGATCGCCTCTCGGTTCAATCTCAAAGTGGGGGTTGGCTTCGCGCTTCGGCTCGGAGTTTAAAATGATGCTCGACCACATGGCCCGCGGCAACGAATCAGGAACGGCCCATCTCTCATAGACTGTGGCTTGGCTACGGACTTTCCCCAGATCGTTTGCCAGCCGAAGACCCCGGAATTTGGGCTCAGCCGACGGGCACTTGGTCTCTGAAATTCCCCGCACACTTCATCTTACCGCTGTTCATCGTCTCATTGGCGGGTGCCTGAGGCCCAGCCGAAAGGTGCACGGAAGAGGCGACAAGACATCTGAGGAGCCCCGCATTCTTCCCCAGCCTCGTACCACCATCACCGCCATCCCTCTCTCTTTCCCAGCTTGTTTCGGCTGGGAAACAAGACGTCGTCCACCACCCGAATCCCGGGCCGAAGTGCCTACTCTTCCGGCACATCGTGTCGCTTGGCATGGCCTCGACCCGACAAGCTTTGCGTCGGGTGCAGCTATGGTCTCAGGCACACTGTTGAAGCAGAACGCGGAGGCATACGGAGAGTGTAGCGGAACGGACGAGGCACGCGGTCATGCAAGATCGCTTGCAACAACGTGCATCTCGCCGACACCTTGCGCGAAGCTTCCTACATTCGGGTGTGCACGACGGTCAATGTCTATAAGTTGATCCATCTTTGGCTCCACTGTGCTACCCCCGGCCCACTGTGTTCCATCGACCACTTCCTTCCAGGTCTCCCCTCACCTCCACTCTTATTCATCACCATGGCTGACGCTCACGACAGCAACATGATCCAATCCCACCGCCAGCCAGACGAGCAGAGCAGCCTCGACGAGAAGAAGTCGGACCTCGTCCACACCAACACGGCCAATTTTGACAGCGATGGCCTCGCTAAGCTCCCCTCCTCCTCATCGGCCGAGATCGTCGCCACCAACGTCCAGCTGGTGGACGACAACGGCGAGACACAACGATGGCCTATTCCAAGTTCGAGTCCGCGCGACCCTCTCAACTACAACAAGTGGCGCAAGCTGGGGATCGTCATCAGCTGCTGCTGGTTCTCGATCTTTTCGCTGGCACTCATCGGTGGTCTCGGTCCGATCATGAGCACCTTCTACGGGCTCTACCACGAACAGGGGCCGGAGAAGGTCACTTGGCTCAGCACGCTGCCTTCGGTCATGGTGGGTCTTGGAAACTTGATCGTTCTGCCCCTGTCGATGGTGTTTGGGCGTAGACCCGTGGCTCTGTGCGCTACTGTTGTGCTGATCGCTGGCTGCACCGGCTCTGCGGTGGCGCAAACGTTCGAGCAGCACCTCGCCACCCGTATCGTCCAAGGTCTCGCCGCTGGTATCTCGGAATCGCTGCTTCCGTTGATGATCACCGAGATCTCCTTTGTTCATGAGCGCAGCAAGATCTTCGCCATCTACTGGGCATCGCAGAACGTCTTCTCATCGGCGCTCAACCTCGCTGGCTCCTACCAAGTGGCGAGCATGGGCTGGAGGTGGTTCTACTGGATCTACGTCATCGCTGCCGCTGTCGGATTCGTGATCGCCTTCTTCTTCCTCACCGAGACCGCCTACGATCGTCCACCTCAGCATAAGGACGGCGTCTGGTACGTAGTTGACAAGTACGGAGTCAACCACGCCATGACGGCGGAACAGCTGCAGGCGGCTACGCGCGAAGGACGATTCCGCTCGCTGTCGGAGCACGGAACTGCTGATGCCGAGTCGGGCGAGCTGTCCTTTGTCGGCGCTCTGAAGCCGTGGTCCGGTATGCAGCGACCTGCGCTGCGCATCGCCGGCCGCACTCTTGGGGATGTTGTGCTGGCCATGATGTGCCCTTCGATCATGTACATGGCGCTGCTGCTGACCGTCGTCCTGGGCTGCTCTATCGCCTTGTCGCTGACCTACTCGATGGTGCTCATCGCCGTCTACCACTGGGTGCCCGCCAATGCCGGTCTCATCGCCATCGGTGGCATGTGTGGCGCGTTCTTTGGCATGTTCTACGCCGGTCCCGTCGGCGATCGCATCGTCATGGCCATGGCCAAGCGCAACGGCGGCGTGCTTCGTCCTGGCCACTACCTGGTCGTCTCGATCGTGCCTGGTCTGATTTCTTTTGCTTCGCTGATGCTCTACGCCTTCACTGCTGCAGGCGAGGCGACGTGGGCCGGACCCGTGATGGCGTGGTTCCTCAACCAGTTCGCCTTCACCTCTATGCTCATCATTGGGTCGGCGTTCGCCACGGTCGCCTACCCCAAGAATCCGGGTGCTGCGCTGCTGTTCGTCGTGGGCGCCAAGAACATCATCAGCTACGGCATCACGCAGGGAACGCTGCCCATGGTCACGATGCACAGCTCCAAGTGGGCCTACAGCGTGCTCGCCGGCGTCACGGCGGCCGCCTTTGTCGCTGGCATCCCCTTCTACTTTTTCGGCGACAGGATGGACAAGTGGGCCATGCGTCAGCAGCAGCGTTTCTTCAAGCGCTGAACGTTGCTTTATACCCCCGTCTCGGATGCTACGGGCTTCTGCGTCATGTGTGTCGATAGAAATGACAGTCACGATTTGCAAGACATCTGGTGTGAAAGTAGCCATCTGTGATGGGTTGGCGAGTTGAAAAAGCAGACCGTCCAAGTCTCAATCACGCACCCAACAGTTTCTTGCAGATCTGTCGAACCCTTCCTGGCAGCTGTCAAGGCGCGTAAGCCAGCAAGAGCGAGATTTGACAAGCGCTGAGATGCTCGGATTCACGGTTTTTTTGGTTTTTCACATGTCACATATTTGCGGCTCGCGGACCCTGGGGAAGCTGTCATGCTCGGCGTTGGATGCTTTGACTGGATTGATATAAGAAGCATTCTTTGCCGTAACGATTGACGCTTTGTTCGACATCCGAGTCTACTTGACAAACTCTTGCCATGACAGAAACGGTCGAAGCGACAAGGCTCGTCGAGGGCAAAGCTACCTCGCGGCAGCCAGTTCGACCATCGCAAGGTCCACTGAAATCGACCTGGCATCGACAAGACAACACCCAAGGCTGGGGTCTCTACCACTGGCTTGTCCACCTCATCGACATCGATCCGCTACCACCTTCATCCACCACCGTCGTCCACGACAAGAATGACCCGATTCCGGTGTGGAACAACCTCAGCGCACACATCTTCATCCTGCTCCGCTTCGGTGCAGCCTTCGCCCTGCAGTACGCCTACACGCATTTGACCGGACGAAACTTCACTCCGCTCATCAATATGGTCTTCTGGGGCGCCTACACTTCGCTGTACGGAATCAATGTGATCCACTCCACTCGGAGGGTGGCGGGGCAAGTGGGATTTCTGCAGCCGAGCAAGGCACGCGATGGGATTCCCGACCACCGGGTGGCTGAGGTTTTGCGATCCTTGGCCATGACCGGGTTCCTCCGACCTGTAGCGGCGACGCTGCTGTGTTACGATCCGAACGATGCTATGCGGGTGTCACCTTGGTTGCCGGTGTTGATCCCCGCGTTCAGCATCGCGGTGGATTTCTGGTTCTACTGGTACCACCGTCTGATGCACGAATCCGAGCTGCTATGGAGGTTTCATCGAACGCATCACACCGCAAAACTGCCCACTACGGTGCTGGCGTTGTACGCGGATGGCGTGCAAGAGTGGTTCGATGTGCTAGTCATCCCCATGTTGGCTCATTTCACCGTCCAGGCGGTGCTGCCCATGGGGTTCTACGATTGGATGCTGTGCTGGACGTACGTAGAGCTGCTCGAGTTGATGGGTCACAGTGGGATTCGCTGTGCAGGAACCGCACCTGCTTTCGACTACCTGCCTTTGCGTAGATTGGATATGGATATTGTCATCGAGGACCACGATCTGCACCATTCCAAGGGCTGGAAGACGTCGGGCAATTACGGCAAGCAGACGAGGATCTTCGACAAGCTCTTTGGCACAGTCATGCCCAGGGTGGAGATGCTGGAGCATTTGATCGATACCGGCGACAAGGTTTGGTTCCCTCAGTGGTAGCGCACGCACCAGCTGCAGTCCGCTTGTAAAGAATGTAATTGGAACCTTTTCTCCAGCCGCTACAATGGAACAAAGGGCAAGATGACACGGCTGGGATATTGACCACCGAAGTGCACCTTGTGAACGCCCTTGTTCTTCTCCGACTCGGGTCGTGGTTTGTGGAAGGCCGCCACCTCGCTGAAGCCGGGCCACTGACCCAAGATGTCCACCTGAATGCTCTCGCCCGCCTCGTAGTCGACACCCATAGCCCAAATACCGATGTCCAGCTTGACAACTTCGCCGGGGGTGACCTTCCAAATCTCGTCGTGCGGGTGGAAGGGGAAGTTCTCGTGCAGCGAGCGCTTGGCGTCGATCTTGCGTTGACTAGCCCTCAGCACGCCGATCGATCCATTGTGCAGCGAGAGACTCTGTCGTTCCGACTCCTTCATGTCGTCAATCGACTTTACGGGAGCGCGCGAAAGCGGGAACTGGAGCTGCGAAAGTTCTTTACCGGAAGCATCGAGCTTGCGCAGCTGCACGAATACGACGAGATCGTCCAGCGCATCGCACGACATGTACAGCTCCGCTTTGGGGATGCCGATCAGCCGGGTGGCCGAGGTGAAGGTGTGTTTGAACTTGGAGATGGAAAAACGCTCTTCCGAGTTGTGAGACGAGAAGCCGGTGGGGTCGGGGAGAGTCGAGGAGAGTTGCCCGTCGGCGGCGAGGTAGAAGCTGCGGTAGTCGGTGGAAGGGTGAGGGAAATCGGGCAGGACAATGTCGTGCTTGACATCGCGATCGCCAAAGGGCAAGGTGGCCCAACGCACCTTGGGCGTCTTTTCCCAGTCGTTGTCGATGTTCTTGAGGTACTTGTCAAAGAAGAGCTGTAGTGTGTCACATAATAAACAATCAGTCAGCATCTATGCAGAGCCAAAGAAGAAAGATGAGGCGATATGGCTACGCACCTTGAGCTCGACGTTGCTCTCTGGAACAGAGTACAGCTCGAACCATTCTTGGTATCCGCTCCACTTGATCCACTTCTTGTCCGTGTTGACCTGCATCCACCCCCTGATCGCTCCCATCGTATGGATCTGGCTAAAGTCGGAACCGGTGATGAAGCAGGGGATGTTGATCTTGGACATGTCGACGCGCTTGTCGTTCCAGTAGATGTTGGCGAGGTGCGAGCGGCGGTGCATCTCGTCAAAGTCTTCGACGCCGTGCTTGCCCTTGATGACGAGCGTGGTGATGAGGTCGAAGTTCGACAGGGTGAACCAACCGCCACGACAGAACTGCTCGCGGAAGATATCACCGGATCCTTCCCATGGAGCGATGGCTTTGAGCGAAGGTGGGTTCTGCGCAGCGGCGTGCCATTGGGAGATGGCGAGGTACGAGTTTCCAGCCATACCGACGTTGCCGTTGCACCAGGGAAGCTTAGCGAGAGCTTCGATGACGTCGTGGATGTCCTCGGCTTCCTGCGCGCCCAGGACGAGCGTGTCGCCGTCGCTGTTTCCTGCACCGCGAGCGTCGACGCTGGCGATCGCATATCCACGCGCCACCCAGTAGGCCGGATCCAAGCCTTCAAACTTTTCGAGTCCACTGACGTCTTCGTCCTTGATGCAGCACCGCCACATGCACACGTTGAAGATCATGTCGATCGCCGAGTACTTTTTGCCGTAGGGAGACCAAGAGACGATGACGGGCACGTTGTCTTGATCGTCCGCGGGTCGGTAGATGTCGGCGTACAGACGGCAGCCGTCCCGCACTACAATCTCGACATCGTGGTCGATACGTACGTCCGAGTCGAGCGTTCGACAGCCGAAGGGTGCAGAGCCTTTCTTGAGCACTTCAGATTTACCTGGTGTGGGCTCGACGTAGCCATTGTCGCCGACCTTGGGCGGGTTCAATGGCTTGAACGCTACTTGGTATGGGATCGGCATCTCGTTCGAAATCTAGCTCTGCTGCAATGACAAGACGATTGGTCAAGACAATTCTCCTGGCCCTGCTTGTGGGATGTCTTCTGACCGAGATTGGATTGATGAGAGGCGAAAACAGGAAGCAAGGACCATAGCATGACGATTAAATGCAAACACCTGGAAATGCTTCGTCAACATGAACCGTCCAACAGCGACCGAGAGACCAACACTTGGAGGAGAAGCCGGTTAGCCGACCAAGAAGGAAGATCTCTCTGGATCCGATCCGCTCGGTTTTTGCATCCTTCGCCAAAAGCATCTTTGGGCCCCACAATGGCCGAGACCTGACCGCAGTGGTGGCGTGGATGGTTGTTTCGGTCCGGGGGGCGACAACATGTGCTTCTACGGACCCATAGCCCCAACCAAGCGCCGAACGAGGGTTGCCACAGTGTGGGGATGCGGGGTAAGAATGGCTTCTGCATAGTGGCAACACGGCTCGATGGTCCGGTCACAGGGTCCATTCAATCTCGGTCGAGATGGCAGCCGAACCATCTCGCCTACGTCGACTTGTGCAAAAACCGAGGAAAAAAACCGCGATAAAAGGTTAAAATTGATTTTTTGCCCCACAAGACATTGTATACCAGCTCAGCATTCCCAGCGTTTCTCCGAGGTGCGAGTCTCCACCGCTGAGGACTGGCTGCAACACCTTCCGGACCGAGCTTGTGTGGTGTCTGTGGCAAGCTTCCTGAGCAATTGTGTGTCGTGTTTCGAAGCGGGATGATCGGTCGCTCGTCTGGGCTATATAGAAGTGACCTACAGTCGGTCTTCGCTGCCATCGCTCCTCATCGAGCTTTAGCCAACTACACTACACAGCAAACATGTCGACCACTACCACCGTCACTGCCACCTCGTCCTTCGAGGCACCCGAGGCCAAGGATCGCACGTTCGGTGCTCGCTTCGAGACCAAGGATCTGATCACGTTTGACGAAAACGCCGTGTACGGTGACTGGAGGGACGAGTTCCACAAGAACGGCTGCGTCGTCATCAAGAATGTCATCTCGCCCGAGCGCGCTGCGTACTACGCCGACAAGCAGATCCAGTGGCTCAAGAGCTTCGACCTTGGCTTTGACGAGAAGGATCCCGAGACGTGGACGGCGGATCACCTCCCCATCAGCTTCAAGGGTGGCATGTACTTTGCCTACGCTTCCACCCACGAGAAGATGGCATGGGAGGCACGTACCGAGCCCAAGATCGTCGAGATCTTCGAAAAGCTCTGGGGCACCAAGGAGCTGCTGTGCTCGTTCGACGGCATGAACATTTCTCTGCCAAACCGCAAGGATCTCAACTGGAGCCCTTGGCCTCACTGCGACCAGAACCCAGAGCGTAAAGGTATGCAGGCGGTGCAGGGTCTGCTCAACTACGCACCCAACGGACCCAAGGATGGTGGACTGATGCTTATGCGCGGTTCTGCCAAGCTGTTCAACGAATTCTTCGCGCACAAGCGCGAGTCTGCTGATCACGAAGACGCACCCCCTCCCGAGCTCAAGTACATGGACCTGTTCCTGTTCAGCGAGAAGGACATCAAGTGGTTCGAGGAGCGCGGCTGCGAGATGTTCAAGGTGGACATGGCGCCTGGCGATTTCGTTCTATGGGACTCGAGGACGATGCACTACGCTCGTCTTCCCGAAGGTGAGCAGATCCGTCACGTCCAGTACATCTGCATGACCCCCAAAGCGTATGCCAACGAAGAGGCGCTCGCTGCCAAGAAAAAGTGCTTCGAGAACTGGATCGGCACCACCCACTGGCCCCACTGCAACATCCGTCCCGCCGAGGACAAGCCGATGCGAAACGGCAAGATCTGCCCCAAGTACCGCTCAGAGCCACTCGAGAAGCCAGAGCTGACCGACCAGCTCTTGCGCCTCGCTGGTGTCAAGGATTATTAGGTTGCGGTCTCAACACTCAGCGCATGGTGTCTATATTGTTGCCTTTGCAAATTTGCAGTTCGTTCAGTCTTCCCCAAAAGGTGTGTGGTTGTTTTCAATATGAGAAGAAGAGGAAGAGGGGCGCATGAGTCTGAATGTTAGCATATGGTGTGATACAGCGCGAAGAGCTCTGGGATAGGTAAGCAGCCATTCGCAAATCTTGACTGGGTGGCGGAGAGATCTGCAGATGCGCGTTCCCGCCAGCACTCCTCTATCGAGATCCCCTTTTCTGCAGCATAGCTGATCGCCGATGAACCAGGCCCAAGCTGTATCGCAATCTTCGGAAATCGCAATGGCGGTGGATCAAAGGGCTCGCTTGGGGGACAGCGACGACAGCCAAACTCTCCTGCAACTGCTGAGCTGGCTGGCCGAATCGTCTTGCCCTCTCTGGTCGCCTCGGACTCTTCTCGCAGTAATTTGCAGAAGCGCACCGAGGATCTTGTGATCCATTGTCGAGCAAGTGCGTGCCGTACCTGCGGCATCGTAGTGGACCCTTGAACTCGGGGCTCGGCTAGTCTTGCAGGAAAGCTGTCAGAAACTTTGCATCAAAGAATCGAGTGTCGTCAAGTGCCAGCTTGTACACCACGTGTGTGGGCTTGAATGCACGCTTGCAGCCAAAATCCGCATCGAGCAATCCCAATCATCCCATCCCATCGCAGAGCTGAGCTCCAAGTTTGTGCTGCTGCTTGATCTGCACCAGATTGGGCGGAGCATGAATTCCGTTTTGTATTGTCTCGCTCGGCCTGCATTGTGAATGGAATTACAACAATAGACGCGTTCGCGCTTAGACGGCTCTGGCACTTTTCGACACTTGCCAACAGCCATTGTCTCGAGGCAGCAACAGCTATTGTCTAGGAGCAGGTATGCCCATCAAGAGTCGCCCATGTGCGTACCTTTTTTGGTGCGAGATCAGACAGTGCCATGTGCAGATGGGACTCGCTCCGTGCTTCCCGTGTTGACAGTTGTGGCTGCAGATCCAACGCTCTTGAGAGGTACCGCAAGTGACAGGCCCGTGGATCAGACATGATCGACATTGCGTTGCTCGCTTTGCTTGTTCTTCCATGCGAGTTATCCCCGTTAGACCATTGGCACATTCCATCTCCTCCTTCCTCAACCATCTCGACCTCCATTCTGTTGTGGTCAACATGTCGGCGTCTTTGACATCACTCATCGCAGCCATCAGCGCGATTCGCTCGGGCGTGGGCATCGTTCAGCATCAAGCGATCCGCCATGTCGCCTACTCTCCTTACCTCACGGTGCTCTTGATCGAAAGCGTCAAGATCTCTTGCGCAAGCATCCTCTTGACAAGGGCATTGCACAAGGAACGCCAAGCCGACCGCGTCGACCAGCAGGCCACCTACACCAAGCTCGCCACAGACGAGAGCGAGGAGGACGACGCGAATGCCTCGACCGACAATCTCGTCAGCGATGCACCGGAAGCGGAACTGCCCAACGCTTCGACCGCGCCTCGAACGCTCTACCACCACGTTCTTTCCCAAATCTTTGCACGACAGGGGCTTCGACTCATCGTACCGGCGCTGCTGTACGTGGCGCAGAACAACCTGTGCCTGGTGGGAGCTACCGAGCTGGATCCTGCCTTCTTCCAGGCGCTGTGGCAGATGCGTCTGCTGGTCAGCGCTGTGCTGAGTCGATTCGTGCTCAAGCGACAGATCCTATGGCAGCAGTGGGTGTGCATCTTGGGCATCTTTGGCGGCGTGCTGTGCGTCAAGTACGCCACCATGGGTCACGCTCACGGCGAAAAGGTTCAGGTCGGTCACAAGGAGTTGTCTTCGACCGCATTGGCGACGCTCCAGGTAGCCACGGCTGCAGTGCTCAGTTCGGTGGCGGGCATCACGCTAGAATACATCTTTCGCGATCGAACCGTTAACCTCTGGGCCTCCAATGTGCAGCTCAGCGCGTTCTCGATCCCCTCTGCAGCGGTGCTCGTCATGCTGTCCGACAAGAACAAGCTTGCGCCGGTGGTGCACGACCTCACGCACAGCTTCTGGCCTGTCAGCGTGGTCGTATTTGGTGATTGCCAGCCTGGCTCCGGTCGACAAGTCTTTGACAGTGTGTACGCAGCTTGACAGTCACGGCCCTGATGCTTGCTTTCCAATGGGACAAGTTTCGAATGTTTGAGTGTTGTTGTCGTGCTCATCTTTCTCGCTCGACAAGGTTTCATACCTCCTGCCTCGACCTTGGCACCTCACACCACCATCTACAACCTGGCCTCACCGTCTTTTCGGCAACAACGCAATATGGTGGCCATCCACTCTCCATACCAGTCCGTTGACGAGGCCGACAGCCGGGAAGAGGATCGCCTCGACTTTGAGCAATCAGGCAAGGAATCGCTCGAGAGCCTCAACATCGAACGCGGCGAACATCACAGTTTGCATTACAGCCAAGGTCTCCATCCGAGGCACTGGGCATTCCAAGACAAGACCAGGAAGCGCGGCCTTCGTCTCCTTCTCATCATTGTACCCGTGCTGCTCGTCGCTGGTGGTCTCTTGGGTCTCCTTGCACAGTCTCTTACCTCCTCAGCGGCAGCAAAGACACAAGCTCTCAACGAGCCCAAGAGGCTCAAGGTGGCGTACGCAACGCTGCTCTCCGCCAAGGACGAAAACGTAGCCAAGGAGTCGACCATCTACGATGACAAGTACTTTGTCGCGACGCGCATTCTCGGCTACCAGCTGCTCCACGATCCCGAGACCAGGACGCAGCTCGGTGCGCCCTTTGTAGTGATTGCTACCCCCAACGTCAGCCAGGCCAAGGTTGATCGACTCGAGCGCGATGGCATCACCGTGTTCCGCGCCAAGCAGGAGATCGACCCACCGCTCTACCGAAAGTACGACAGGAACCGCTTCATCGGCGTGTGGAACAAGCTGTACGTCTGGCAATGGACCCAGTACGACCGGGTCGTGTTCATCGACAACGACCACATCCTGCTCAAACGGCTCGACGACATCTTTGACGAGACGGCAGCGCAGACGTTCCCCAACGTCAACAACCAGACGCTCGTCTACGCCGACGAAGAACCGCAGCCTACCGAGTACGTCTTTGCCGGCCAGCACGAGATCAAGCAGAGCGGTCACCACCATCCGCCCACCCAGGAAGACTTCGAGCCCGGTTGGACCGGCATCGACTACGCCAACGGTGGCTTCTTCGTCACCAAACCCGACGTGAAGATGTTCAACTACATGCAGTCGATCTTGAGGGTCAAGGACAAGTTCACACCTTACTGGGCCGAGCAGGATCTCCTCAACCACGTCTTCAACCCAGCTGGCAACTTGCCCGTCAAGATGCTCCCGCCCCTGTGGTCGCTCCACCGACCCACGATCGAAGACACCAGCGAGAGTGTCGGCATTCACGCGTTGCACGAAAAGTGGTGGAACGTTTGGCAGTCCAAGGAGATGCAGGAAAAGATGCAGGCGATTCGCTGGAAGATGGAGGGATTCTACACTGCCTGGGACACATACATCAAGCCGTGATTGTTTCGATCAATACTATTCAATTGCTCAATGGGAAATGCTCTGCTGGACGACTACGAGTTTGTGTCTTGTTTCTCGACCACCTTGTCGTCGACATCCTCCTTGCTGGCTGTGCTGGCCTCCTCCTCCGACTTGGGCGCAGTTCGCTTCTGCTTGATGAATGCGCACGCGACGATCATCAGACCGCACAGCGCAGTGTAGAAGGTCCACATGTTGCGCAGACCCGTCATGTACTGCTGCTTGGTGGCCGACTCTGAGCTGGTTGCATGGAGCGAAGTGATGCTGCTTCCCTTTGGCAAAGAGTGCTGGATGAGCACCGAGCCAATGACGACCGAGATCGAGGTGCACAGATTGCGCAAAAAGTTGTACGCCGACATGGCTGCCGCGATGTCCCTCTGATGCAGGTGGCTCTGCAGCGCGATCATCGGGCTCTGGAAGAGCAACCCGGCACCCAGACCGGTCACCACCTGGAACGCGATGATCTTGGCCCACTCCCTCTCCGTCTTGAAGCTGATGAACAGTCCGCTGCCGAGCGTCATGAGCGCCGCACCCACGTAGCAGATGTACGTATAGTTGCCCGTCTTGCGGATCACCATGGCACCCGCCATGGGCATGCACGAGAGCGGCACGATGAGCGCAAACAGCGTCACACCCGAGATCAGCGGCGTCAACCCCAAGATCACCTGTGAATAGAGAGGAAGGAAAAAGTCGTACGAGATAAAGACGAACGAGTGGGTGCACGAGAGCACGAAGGCGGCCATGTTGGTCGACTTGGAAAAGATGCGGCCGGGGATGATGGGTTTGGCGGCGAAGCGGGCTTCCCACACCATGAAGGCGACGAGGAGCAGGAGGCCGAACACCATCAGGCAGATCACCATGGGGGAAGACCAAGGCTTGGCTGCCGTCGCGCCCGACTCGAGTCCGTACAGGAACAAGATCGTGCCCGAAAGGATAAAGACGAATCCAGCCCAGTCGAGCGTGCGCAGGCCGTGCAAGATCGGTTCTCGCTTGACGTCGACTTTGAGCACGAAGAGCAGCACGACAATAGCGAGCCCGTCGAAGGGAAGATTGATGTAGAAGCACCACCTCCACCCGATCGTCTGCACAAAGATACCTCCCAGAACCGGTCCAATGGCACTCGAGATGCCCCAGACGATGCCTGTAAAGCCGTAGTACTTTGCGCGGTCCTTCAACGCGAACAGATCGCCGATAATGATGGTGATCATGACGATCGAGCAGCCCGCGCCCAGACCTTGCACCACACGACCGCCGATGAGCATAGCTCCATCCCGAGCGAGCGCGCAGACGAGACTTCCCGCCATGAAGATGACGGCGCCAGTGACGACGATCGGGCGACGACCAAAGATGTCCGAGGCTTTGGCCCAGACAGGCGTCGAGGCGGTGTTGGCGAGGGTGAAGCCGGAGCTGATCCACGCATACTGCTGGCTTGTGGCGCCAATCTCGCGTGCGATCGTGGGCAGAGCGGTCGAGATGATGGTCACATCGAGCGCGCAGAGGAACATGGTCAGGCACAGCGAGATCATGATTAGTCGTCGCTGCCACGTTGACATGACGGGAGGTACGAACTCGCTCATCCGCGTATCGACCGCTTCGAGAGTTGGCAGCGCCACCTCTTCAGCTGGCTGTTCCTTTGACGTTCTTGAAGCCATGTTTGCGATCTGAAGCCTGTTTGGAGGTGGTGGACGGTGTCAAACAAGAGCACGGACGGTGGCAAGAGTGTATATACAAAGTACTTCAAGGCACTCGCGAACGCGACCGTAGCCGCGTCAAAGAATCGCTTGGAAAGAAACTGTGCCAAGTCCGCGGAGCAAGGAATGCAAGAATGTAAACTGCGGTTCGTAACAGCGTGCATCAAGACGATATGAAGGAAACCAACACGAACCGTTGATCTGTCAATGGTTGTTGGTGGAGCCGATCCGAGGACGCGCTGTGCGACAGCCGCAGACAGCGTCCAACACTGACCAACTCGGTTGCAGTGGGGTCACCTTCGCACCAGCACTCTAACACGTTTCTTGTTCTGGCATCAAGGCTTAACAGACGCTAGCTTGCTCGACCCTCGTTCCGAGCTTGCTTGGCTTCGGTTCGGATCGAGTCGCTGTCGAGAGCAACCGAACGAACCGCTGGTGAACTCTGTCTCGACCGAGGACGTTTCGAGCATCTGAGCAGTCACCTCGGTTCCTTTCAGGTTTTGAGAATCCCCGCAGCTACACTGGTTTTTCGCGGGGAGAGGCCAGCGCCCAGCTCGTCGATCCGACCTGGTTCACCGAACAGTGCGTTGAACCGTTCAATCTTGGCGTGGCGACGCAGCACTGAAGCAGCGAGTTTTGCAGAAAACACATGCAAGGTACGCAGTTGCTCAGCATGTGTGGGAACCAAGGCGACCGCATGGCGCTCACAGCGTACATTTTCTTTAACAACCTCAGAGACACGGCAACATCTGCAGAAGTTAAGGAAAGGACGGAAAGGAAATGTTTTGTATTGCGAACCACCAGAAACCTTTGCATATTGCCTACAGAATGAACATTGCTCTACTGCTCCTTGTCGCGAACAGTGACGAATCGCGAGGTAAAGACACGAATGCGCTTGCCGAAAAAGTAGACACCGATAGCCATGACGCTGACGAGAGCCGTGAGGCCTCCGAACATGTTGAAGGCGCCGTCGTAGCCGAGAGCTGCGATCATGTCCCAAACACGGTAGCTGACTCCGAACGACATGATGCCACGGTAAGCGCAGATAATGACGAGGAGCGAACTGGCACGTTGAGGGTAGGCATCCAGCAAATACGTGATGGTGACAATGTTGGCGCCTACGAAGCAGAAGTAGTAGGCGGCGATGCACCAGCAGTACAGGAACCAGTGGTACTGTTCCGGGTGCGTGGCGCCTTGACCGTAAAGCACAATCGTAAAGATGCCGATGATCATGGGGAAGATGAGCGGGATCAGGCGTGTCTCCGGTTCGTGGATGCCGCCGCGTCGATTGGCGAACCACTTGATGATGAAATCGCTGCCGTAGCCGAACACGGGCAGCGCCACGAGCGAGGTGGCGATCTGGCCTGTGTTGGCGTAGCTGACCGAGTCGTTGGACCAGTTGTAAGGTGCCTTGCCGACGATGGAACCGTAGGTCATCGAGAGCGCAATGTTGCACCCGAGCGTGACACCGTTGATGAGCAGAGCCCAGAGCACGTTGGGGAACCAGAGCATGGTCCACGCATCCCGGAACACCATCCAGGCCTTGTTCCACTCGGGCTTGCCAACCACGAGGCGCAGGTCGGAACGCATGCTTCGAGCCTCGTACGTCTCGAAGTCCAGAGGAGGGCGCTCGGTGTGCAGCACAAAGTTCGAGCCCGTCTGGCCTTCCTTGGCGCTGCTGTCGTCCGCGTTCTCCTGGTATGCAGATTGAGGTCGGTAGTACTTGGTTTCTGGCAGCAGGAAGAAGGCAGCGACGAAGCAGACGCCGCTCATGATGCATCCGATGCCGTACCACCACTGTGGGCCGATGGCACCTGCGATGGGCGAAGCAAAGAGGATGAAGATGGCGCAAGCGATCACCTGGATCGTCTGCTGGACCATGAGGAAGCGTGCGCGCTCGTGCAGGAAGCAGATCTCTTGGGTGATCATGGGCACCAAAGCCTCGCTCTGGCCCGCAGAGAGACCGAGCAAAAGGCGAGCCGCGAGATGCCAGTTGTAGTGAGCGCCTGCGATTCCAGCACCAGCGCAGAGACCGATCGAGATGCACATGATGGCAGTGGCGACGAGGAACACGCTGCGACGGCCCACAGCGACAGCAAGAGGCATACCGATGAGGTTGCCGATGCCCATGGTAAGATTGGGAAGGCTGAGCATGTAGCTGATCTCCTTGTAGCCTTTGCCAATGGCGGCATACTCGGGGATGTAGAAGCCGAGCAGACCACCAAAGCCACTGACGATGCCGAGGCCGATAACCGAAAAGAAGGAGAGGATCACAACGACGACCGACTTTTGCCACATGGGCATGTTGAGTGGATCGCGAGGGTCCGACGTGGGTGCCGGAATGTACACCACCTTGCCAGCGGTCAGCTGGACCGTGCCCGAGGCATGGACCGTGGACTTGTTGACCTCGAGCGGCTGATCATCACCATCGAAGGTGTTGGTCTCGATGTCGAGCGAAGAAGTCTTCTTGATCTCGTCCGCCATGGTGGCAAGTTTTCGATCTGTGCGTGCTTGTGGGCTTGGGAGTTTGAAGAGCTTGGTGAAGAGGGAAACGGGTGCTGCTATCGTTCGACGATAGAGACCTCGGGTAACAGTCAACGGTCGTGGATCTCGACGAAGGACTTGACGACTTTTCGATCGATGCAAGCCTCGAACATGCTTTGCTTTTATGTTCGTTGGCCTCGTGCGGGGCGAAGCATGGTTGCAATGCACGTCGATACGAGGGCAACCGAGATCTCTGGTGTCTGAAGCGTTCCTGAGGTGTTGAGCAACCGAGCAAAGCGGCAAAAGCTGCAGCAATGTGCAGGCAAAGATTGCGGGGTATGGCAGCGAGGCTAGACGCAGGGACTGAATCTGCCTCTACGCCGATACAATTGCCACAGGATCGCGGATATCTTGCACGATCCGAGGTAGGAACGCAACGTCGAGCAAAAAGAGAAGAACACAGAGCGGAAAGGAAAGCATGGCCTCACAACTCATCGAGACGTATCAGGCTTCAGCATGCTGCATCGGCAGGTCGATCCAGGGCAAAGCACGCACATCGACCTCGAATGCATGTATCCTCGTCGCGGACAACGCTCAAAGTCTTGTTTGCCTTGACTTCCGTGCCGAAACCCCAGTCGGGGATGTGGGGAAGGTCCCAGACAATGTCAAATGGTTGGGGACGAGGGACAATATTGCTTCACAACGCGGGACAACGCCCAAACTCCGCCAAGTCGAGGTTGACGGGCTGGAGGGGAGGCCCACAATGGCAGTGTGTTGTGTGAGTGTGGGGTACCCCGCATGTTTCGGTATCGTGTTCGAGCGTCGAGCCAAGAATTGAGGCTTTCTGGGCGCTTAGACAGACTGACAGGACCCTAAACCTCGGTTCGCATGCCTGTTCGACTCGCAGCCTGCCTGTCCAAACTCCGCCATGCGGTCAAACGAAAAGGAGGACACTAGCAGCTCTGCAGCTCTGAAGCGCGGGGAATGCGACCCCCACTCTATTCATATTGAGAGCCAGCTCGGTTTGTTCAGACTAGGCTGTTGGCTGCACGACGCTGCCTCGGCTGCCGTCCAATCAGAGCTGTTCCGTTTCTGTACCCTTGGCTGCCACGAGCGCCATTGTGAACCGCTCCACTTGCCGTCTGACGTCGCGTATCGTGCTTGACATGTCTACCCGCAAGATTCGCTTGCAATCAGTCGGTTCACAACCATCAAACATCGACCTGTACGGTTCTTGTCATGAATTCGTCCTTTCTCTCGGACAACAAACATATAGCTCGGTTTTGCAAGCATGGCGATGGCTCTGACCGCGCTGCCCCTCACGGTGACTCCTTCTTCTCTCGTCAAGGGCAACGTGGCGGCCCATGCATGGACCGAGCCAGCCGACACTGACGAGGCAGCTCAATGCCTCGTTTCCATGTCTTCATCCAACAACAGCACCAGCCATACAGGCAAGCAAAGCGACGTGATTGCAAGCCTCGCTACGCCGACGCCCGCCCGCGCCCCACATAGCAAACCCGACCGTCTGTCGCTAGCGTGCAATCCATGTCGCAAGCGCAAGGTACGCTGCGATGCACACCAACCCAAGTGTCACAACTGCATCCGGCGCGGCGATGTGTGCGTCACGTCGGATCCACGAAAGGCTGGCGCACCGCCTGCGGTACGCCAGAAGGCCACTCGACGTCACACGGGTCCGTCGCTGAGTGCACTCCAACGCGCTCGCGAAGTTGAACAGAAGGAGCAGCGACAGCTCTTGCTTCAGTCTCGGCGCGATCAGTGGTCTGTCGGATCCACAGGCACGCCCGACGGCATCGAATCAGAACTCGATGATGATGAGCCTGTTGAACAAGACCAAGATGACGACGTCGACCTGTTCGGCTCTGACCTGGTTTCGGACCCAATACAAGACCGACAAACACAGCCCATCAGCGCCGCTTCTCTACAGAGTCCGCGTTCGATCGGATCGAGCTCTACACTTCATAGCAGCACGCCACTTGTCGAACTCGTTCGATCTTCAAGCGCCTCGCTGATCAGGACTCGCAACAGAAACAACAGCAGCAGCAACACGGGCGGTGACACCGAACTTCCTACGTGGGTGTCTCGAGCTTACAAGGAAGTCTCTGCGGCGCACGCCCCAAGCATCGATCAGCTACAGACAAGCACAGAGCACGACGAGCAACAGCAGCCGCATTCGACGGTAGCCACGCCGGATGTGGTCATCAACACAGACGGATCGCCGAACCGATTCAAGGTGCTGGGAGGCAGCAGCCTACAGTACCTCTTCAAATTTACAGACGTCTGTCTAGCCAGCTATGGGTTCGACGCAACAGCGCCGCTCTTCAGGCACGGCTTGACTCCGAGCGACGACTTTGTGATGCCCCTCTTTCCGACGCTACCAGATCTGCCGGCACAGCGCGTACTGTCGCACTGCATCGACATTTTCTTTGCTCGTGTCTGGCCCGCGTTTCCTGCTCTCGATCGCGACGCAGTGCAGGCGGAAGCGGATCTCTTGCTGGAATTGCAAGCCGAGGAGCCCTCAACCTTGCCCTCCACGGCGCGACCAGCCGAGAGCTTGCAGAGCAAAGTGCGGTCGAGCCAGGTGCCCGGTCTGGTCGTACTCTACGCGATCATCTGCATCGGTCTCCACGAGACGTCGCCGGCAGATCCCGTACTGGAGCAGGTGAGGCGCAATGCGGCCCCGTATCTGACGGCGTGCTACAGTCTGCACGCGCATCTCACTGCGATGCCATACCAATCGAGCGTTCAAGCGCTGCTGCTGGTCGCTCTCGCGCTCCGAGCCTGTGGCAAAGACGGTCAAGCATGGTACATTTTGGGTCTAGCGCTTCGACTCGCCATGTCGCTCGGTCTTCACAAGAGTGTCGAAACGCCTCAGCAACGTGGTCTGCCGCCAAACAGCTCGGCGAGCCTTCGACGACGCCTTTGGTGGTCGTGTTTCTCGCTCGAGAGGCTGCTGCAGCTGGAAAATGGTCGTCCGTCCAGCATCGACTCGACGCAAGATTACGGGTCCCTGGACGCCAATCTCACCATACGACTGCCTGGGTTCGGACTTTGGCGGCCTGGTCAGACGTCGGACAGCGATAGCAGCCCCAACAGTGACGAACAAGACCACCACGTGGTGAGTCCGGAAGAGGCAGAAGCGTACGACCTACCCGAGCAAAGAACGAATCGCCTGTTCACCGCATGGGTCTCACTCTCGGCCATCATGGGCCAGATCTCGGATCGCTTCTACAATCATCGCTTTGGTCATGCCACCGAGCTGCTCGGTGAGACGGCAAGGTTGGCGCAGTGTCTGACCAAATGGGAGGCGAGTCTACCGCCAAGCCTCAAACCGGGAAGCAGCTCTTTTGCGGGCAACGTGGATCACGCGCACGTCGCCATCGCCTTTCTGGCACAGCAATACTACCATGTAAGTTTCGCTCGAGGTTGCGTGGAGAAGCACGTATACAGCTCGCTGACAGATGCAACCTTCTGTCCTTGTTCTGCTGTTTGTGTGGCAGGCCAAGATGGCTGTGCTGCGAATCGCCATTTTGTTCCCCCCGCAAGGTTTCCAGAAAGAAGTGCAGAAGCGTGCGCTCGAGCTTGCCGACATTGGACAGCTGCTGGGAGCTGCATCGCAGTGCGTCGGTGCAGCGCGCAGCCTGATCCATCTGAACCTGCAGCTGGCGGATTCTGGGATTCACTCGACGCTCGTGGGAGTGCAGCAGATCTTCTTGGCCAGCATTGTACTCGCGCTCAGCATCTTGCGCAGTCCACGCAGCAGGCTTGTTCGCTCAGATGTCGAGTTGCTCACCGAAGCTACAAGTCATGTCGAAAGCTGCTACGAGTCATGGGGCTACCCTGCTGCTTTCTTGACCATCTTTTCGAGGCTAAGAGACCGAACTACGGCCATCTCGAGAGGGCAGGCACTGCCCATTGCGCCGCTGTCGTCGCTCATTGCCAACGGAAATGCCGCCATGCAGGCCAAGAGTCGAGTCGCATCCGCGCACCACAGCCGAAGAACAAGCCACATTCACGGATCTCAAGCATGGATCGGCGAGGCTGCCACTCCAGCTGGAAGAGAGGACATTTTACTGTCAGACGAGCAGTCACAAGAACCTACCCATCATCAGACCGAAGCATGTTCGAAAGAGGTACACGCGGAACACTCGATATCGGCATCCTTGTTCGCCAACAGCAACGGGCTCGACGGTAGCAACGCAGGCTCAGGCGGCGTACTGCCATTCACGAGCGAGACAGGCATGGAAGCTTTCACCAGCATGGACTTTGAGGACTTTTGGGACATGCTCAAGGCCGACATCTTCATGTAATCGATAGAGATCAAACGTACCTAACCTGTTCATGGCTGCGCCTGTCAGCCAGAGTGTTGCTGTGCGATGGCTTGGGCCATGAACTTGGTTGCCCCTTCCGGCAGAACGTGAGTCGGGTTGTGAAGTGGTGTACCGTGGCGAGTGTAAGTCAGTGCCGAGACGGTTTCACGAGCAAACTCGGCATAAGCTGGCAAGTAAAAGCGGTTTTCCGACATTCATGCCCTCATGGCAATGCGGATAGGAACGCAGCACCAGGCGGCTACAGATTGCGGACCACGTTCAGGCTAGCACGCTGATTGACATGCCAGTCTGTGTGTGCTTGCGCGTGAGACAAGTTCGTACGAGTTAGTTTCTCACTTCGCTCTGATATAGATAGACGCTTGCACGTCGGACTACCGCTCAACTCACATCCTCCTCTCCCACCACCACCACCATCGCGACACGAAACGTTAGACAAGATGCAAGCGGGCAGCGGTTCGACCGGCGCTGAAAACGAGGTGACTATCCGCATTCCCTCTGCGCAACCTGGTGCCGACATTGTGGGCATACTTCACCATCGTCATTCTGCCGCCCAACGCACGGAACATGTAGCGCTGATCCTGCACGGTCTCATGGCGCACAAGAATCAGAGCTACCACGTCGAGCTCGCCGCTGCTCTGCCCATGGACAGCTTCCGCTTCGATTTCCGCGGCAATGGCGAGACGGGTGGCAGCTGGGGGATGTGCAACATCGGACACGATATCGAGGATCTACA
Source organism: Pseudozyma hubeiensis SY62 (assembly GCF_000403515.1). Taxonomy (NCBI): domain Eukaryota; kingdom Fungi; phylum Basidiomycota; class Ustilaginomycetes; order Ustilaginales; family Ustilaginaceae; genus Pseudozyma; species Pseudozyma hubeiensis. The sequence continues at coordinate 47,595 of NW_012133803.1, read as the reverse complement.
GGCGGTGGTGCACCACCTGCGTCACGAGATGGCGTACCGCGTGGAGCTCATCGTGGGTCACTCGCGCGGCTCACTCGATGCGTGGACGTACCTGGCGCGCGACGAACGGCTGCGCTGGGACGACGATACGGATGTGCCCTTCTTCGTGGCGGTTTCGGGCAGGTGGGATATGATGCGTGTGCTGGACAGGTACGATGTGTACAAACGTGGTTTCGACAAGGAAGGGGTGTTCAAGTGGCGTGTCAAGAGTGCCGGTGTGCAGAGGGAGTATCCTGTCTACCCGTCGGACCTTGGGCGTATGGCTACCTTCCCCATACGCAAAATCGTCCGACGCATTTCCGCCACCACCGAAGTGTAAGTTCTGCTCCTCCTCTTCCCCCTAAGCGTGCCGGTCACATATCCCACGTTGCTGCTCTTCTACGTCATAGGCTCATCATTCACGGTACCGAAGATCGAACTGTGCCGGTGCAAGACGCTCACAGCTATCTGCACGAGCTTCGCAGCAACCCACGACGCTCGTCGGATGCTCAACAGCTCCAGCTCGTCCCGGGCTCGGACCACATGTACAAGGGCTACACGCAGCCGGTGGTCGAGCACATCCTCGAGTGGTACCACCAACGCAAGGCAGCCAAACGTGCGGCTCCCACTCCAGCTTCCGGGCAGGCTCAGGCTCGCCTCTGACGCCATCGAGCACCTTGTGATTGCATAAAAGATGTACTGTTGTTCGGGTATGTGTCAAGTTCGGAATCGAGAGATAAGCTAGCCTTTCCGATAATCATGCCGATAGCGTGAAACCAAAAGAAAGTTTGTCGTTGCGCAATATGACAGGCGATAAAGAGTGGCTTACGCGAGCTGCCTCGTTCGGCTTTGTTGCTTTACAACTCGGCTCGAGTCGCTTAGAGTGCGGATTCGCACTAAACCGTGGGTACGATTCCCACTCCGATCTTCCGATGGCTTAGTTTCTGGACGTTCCTGGCGCTTAGGCATTACGCCCTCCGTCTTCCGAATATCTATTTGTGGAAGACGCTAGTCCACTCTGATAGATAAAGCACATCCTGCGGGTACACCCACAATGTTGATTTAAAAGAGGGTGCACACTAAGCTATCACATGCGATGTCAACTTTTAACGAGATGCACAGGCAGCTCACCGCTTGCCAAGACACGAAAATGCAGTCTAGTAAGCACTAACGTCGTCGTGGCGCTCCTGAAAGTGAGATACGAGGTGCTAGTGCCTCCTAGTGAGTAACGTGACCTGACCGCCTGGAGCAGATCGTCGGTCACGTAACGCAGCTGCGTCCACGTGTGTGGTGCCTGGTGCCATCTCTCCTTAGATTGCTGCTGTGGCTGCCCAGATCGCTAGTTCGCTCGATTTGCTTCAGCGCTGGCTCGCTTGTCGTGACGGTTGGCGATAATACTACCTCGGTTGATTTGCGAGCCAGCGAGACACGATCCGAAGCCGAACGTGCTGCCCGAAAGCCCAGGCACCCAACCGCACCCAAAGGTACACGCACACACATTCCCATAGATTCATTTGATGTACACTCGTTGCCTATCTCTTCGCTGACATCCCTTGCTATTCACTGGGCTGGCCTCAGATGGCCAGACTGGGTGGGCTTTGCTCGTGAAAGACCAAACGCAATACCAAAGGTGACGGAGGATGCGCAAGACGAGAGACTGCACGAGGATGTAGTGCTATGTCGGCCACCTATCAACACCCGACCGCTACGCAGTAAGACGCTGAAATCTTGCCCAAGTGTCTGTTGCAAGGTTGCACTGCGGAGCATACACTGTCGAGTGCGTTCCGACGAAGATTATACTTTAACGTAGTGATGCTACAACAGCCGCTGCCACATATGACTCCTCGTCCCTTTACTTTCTCAAGACGATATCCTCTCGCTGCCAGCCTATAAACCCTTGCAGATCATCATCTGCCATCGCTCACCCAGCATCAAAAGCGCGATTTATAGAGAGCAATCCGATCAAAATCGCAGCGACTGTGCAGGAAACAATGTCGAAGCTGCTACCCCCCAACCCACCCACGGTGGAGGGCAAGCCGCTCTTCATCGCCCCCAACGGACCCAAGCCCAACCGTCGAGTGATGATCGCCAACCGTGGCGAGATTGCGCTGCGTATCGTGCGCACCTGCCAACAGATGAACGTCGAGACCGTTGTCGTGTACACCGAAGTCGACGCCTCGGCCGAGTTCGTAGCCCACGCTACCGTCGCCGTCAACGTCGGCGCCATGACCACCGACGACAACCCGTACCTCAACATCACCAAGCTCATCGACGTGGCGCTCCAACACCGGTGCGATGCGCTTCACCCGGGCTATGGCTACCTCTCGGAGAACGCCGACTTTGCCGACGCCGTCGCAGCTACAGGCAGCATCACATTCCTCGGTCCACGAGGCGACGTGATGCGGTCTATCGGCGAAAAGAGTCGATCCAAGCAGCTGCTGCACGAAAAGCTCGGTGCGGACGCGCATCTGGTACCCGGATACCACGGAACCGACGAGATCGATCTCGAGACCGCACAGAACATCGGCTATCCACTCATGATCAAGGCTTCCTCGGGAGGTGGTGGGCGTGGTATGCGTATCGTGCGTTCGCCGGACCAGCTGGCGCCGGAGATCGCACGTGCGCGCTCTGAGGCGCTGCGCAACTTTGGCTCCGCAGAGCTGCTCTTCGAACGCTACATCGAAGGCGGCAAGCATATCGAGGTGCAGATCTTTGGCGACAACCATGGAAACGTCTATGCGCTCGGCGAACGCGACTGCTCCGTTCAACGTCGTCATCAGAAGATCATCGAAGAGTCACCGTCGACTGACTGCGAGGCGGACGCGGAGCTGCGCAAACGCATCCATCAGTCGGCCATCACCATCGGCTCGCTGCTTTCTTACCAGGGCGCCGGAACGGTCGAGTACATCTACGACACAAAGACCAAGGAGTTCTTCTTTTTGGAGGTCAACACGCGTCTGCAGGTCGAGCATCCTGTGACCGAGATGTGCAGCGGGCTGGATCTGGTCAGCTTGGGTGTCTATGTGGGCGGCGACGGCGATCTGTCCAAGCTGGAGCCTGTGGCGAAGCTCAAGCCGTTTGGACACTCGATCGAATGTCGTGTTTGTGCAGAGGAGCCTGGTGCCGACTTTACACCGCGCACAGGCGTGGTGAGGATGCTCGAGGTGCTCTGTCTGGGCCAACCAGGCGTTCGCTTCGACACGAGCATCCGTGTGGGCACCACCGTATCCATCTTCTTTGACGCAATGCTGGGCAAGCTGATCGTGCACGCCGCCACACGCGCCGCCGCGATCGAAAAGATGCTACAGGTGCTGCAGACGTCCGTCGTCATCGGTCTGCCCACCAACACGACGTTTATGAGCTCGTGCCTGCGCCACCCTAGCTTTGTCGATGGCAGCTACAACACGTCGCTCATCCCCAACAACCTCGAGTGGCTGCTTGACCTGCCTGTACAGCTGGCGCCCTCGGCGCTCTCGACCGGTCCCAAGCAGGGTGCTTTGCCGCTAGCGACGATCGTGCCTGCATTCCACCTGTTCAAGGAACTGCGCGGCAAGCTGTACCCATCGCGAAGTGGGTTGCCTGCCAACTTCGACTTGGTCAACGGCTGCGACCGCAGCGTGTCCAAGACGGAAAACTTTGTCGTGTCGCTGCCGGACGGCGGGCAGCAGTGGGATGTGATGGTCGAGTACGACGGCAGCCACGGCGAGTACGAGCTCAAAATGTGGATCAATGAATCAAGTCAGGCGGCGCAGGCGGCCGAGGAGCGCATCAAGGACAAGCTCGGCAGCAAGGCCAAACCCAAGGTGCTAGCGGCGCAGCTCAAAGCGGCACGCGCCTCGACCAAGTTCTACGGCTCGCTGCCCACGCGCAACGGCCTCGAAGGTCGCGCGCAAGGCGAGTGGCAGCTCGGCGTGCAGTCTTCGGAGGTGCACTGCCTTCGTTCGAAGCTGCTCACCTCGTCGCAGGTGCAGCTCTCATCTCTGCCCGCCACCACCCGCTCGCATCTGGCGACAGGGCGTGCGCGATGGGCTACAGCCACTCTGGCGCTCGAAATCGACGGCATCACCTCCACCCACATTTTGGCTACCGACCATTCCTTTCAAGATCACGAGAATGGTGCACAGACAGCGTGGGTGTGGTCGTCGCAGCTGTGTGGACCGATCAAAGTGGTGCGGCACGGCATGCGCACCTATGCGCTGGCCAACCAGTCTTTGGACGATTCGGCGGCAAGCAAGTCGGCCTACGTCACACCTATGCCTGCCAAGATCCTCAAGATTCTCGTCGAGAATCAAGCTACCGTCGAGCCAGGACAGTGAGTATACTCAGCCTCTCAGAACTTTCCATCGAGCCACCCACTGACACTCTTGATTGATTTGCTTGATTTCTTTTGGCACTACAGAGCGCTGCTGATCTGCGAGTCGATGAAGATCGAGACTACAATTCGAGCCCAGGTGGCAGGAAAGCTGCAGCTGCACGTGCAGAACGGCGACACTGTGCCGGAGGGCAAATTGCTGTGCCAGGTTGGAGGCGGTGAGGAGCAGCAACAGCAGCAGCAGTGAAAGTGAAAGCAACGGGCAGTTGAACACGGCCGCACGTACCTTGCTCGGCTATATTTAGCAGATGAATGTTTGGTAGACGATGTAGTTAGCGCATTTCATGCTTGCTTCAGCGGCATTCCTCGCTACTTGAGGGTTATCTTTTTGCATATAATTTCTTATCGCTTGCAGTGAGTGACTTTGACATTAGCCGCCGGGGTCTGTGCATCCGTCTGGTATGCCTGTGCCTGTTCCACAGCGGAAAAGCACCGGCTATGTACATATCCGTCAGCCGGCTCGCTTGCTGATCAGCTCCTGACGAACAGGAGGGATGAACAAGATGCACAGCCTTCTTTACCATTGTTCTACATGTCGAGGAGCGTGCCGTTGCTTCTCAGAGTCGGAGCAAGTCGTCCGAACTTTTCCACTTCTTCGTTGTCACCATTGCCTCGGCATACGCCCCTTCCAGCTCAATCAGTTGAGAGGGTTGACAGATTATATATCAGACGGTCGTTGTTGCCCTGCTTCGCTGAACGCACCTCTCTTGAGCCTGCCCGGAATAGTCTGGCAGTTGGATCATCATGACCACGTCCACAAGTCATCTCAGCTCCGAAAGCATCCTGCTGGATCTTGGCCAGCAAATCGGCCTCGACCTCTCAGCTCACAATGCCACCATCAAAGGTCAAGATCCTGTAGTCCCCTCGACGCACCGCATCGGCGATGCATGCGCCGCCGCACTGGCTCTAGCAGGCACCGCCGTCTCTCAAGTCGCCCACGCTCGCGGATCCGTCCTCGACACGATCAGCATCTCAGTCGACGAGGCCATCATGCAGCTCACCGCCGCCTTCTACACCAAAGTCAATGGCGTAGCGCTGCTGCGTCTGTTCGAAGATCCCAAGCTGTTCCACAACAGCGACTTCTACCCGACCAACGACGGTCGACACCTTTTCCTACTGTTGACCTATCCGCGGCTTCGCGATGCTGCGTGTCAGGTGCTGCAGTGTCCGCCCGAAAAGAAGGACTTCGCCAAGAGCATTGCGCAGTGGAACGCGTTCGAGCTCGAGGAGGCGATCAACGCGGCGCACGGGTGTGGAATCGCTCTGCGCACGCGTGAGGAATGGCGCCAGCATCCGCAGGGCAAGGCGCTGCTCGAGCAGAGCCTCATCTCGGTCACCAAGATCGGCGAGAGCGAGCCAGTCCCACTCAAACCGCTGTCGCAGCCGGATACGGCCAAGGACAATGCCTCCCAACCGCTCGAGGGCATCCGTGTGCTCGACAACGGCCACGTGATCGCCGCCCCCATCGTGAGTCGTCTTGCGGCCGAGTTCGGTGCGGATGTGCTGCACATCTCCTCGCCAGATTATCCAGACTCGGCGGCGATGCTCAACGAGACCGGCCTGGGCAAGCTCAACGCGTTTTGCGATCTCAACGAGGAAAGTGGGCGTCAAGGGTTTGCAAATGTGCTGAAAGACGCCGACATCTACGTGTGCAACTACCGTTCGCTGGAGCGCAAAGGGTATTCGGCCGATGAGCTCGCCAAGATCAAGCCGGGCATCATCTTTGTCGATATTACTGCGTGGGGCAGGGTCGGACCCTGGGCGACGCGAGGTGGGTTCGATCAGCTGGCGTGTACCGCGACCGGGTTTTCTGCCGAGGAAGGTGGCTTCGATCATCCGCGTCTGCCGCCGACATATCTGTTGAACGACTACCTAGCTGGCATCTTGGGCTTTGCGGGGGCATTGAGTGCGCTGCTGCGTCGTGCCAAGGAGGGCGGCAGCTATGTGGTCAGCCTCAACCTCGCTAGTGTCGTGATGTGGGTCCAGGACCTGGGATCGTTCGAATCAAAGGAGGTTGAACACCTTTCGCCCATCGACCACAATGTGGCGGCGGAAAAGCTCGACCACGTCTCGGGACCCAACGGCCACACTAGCTACCTCGGCGTTCGGATTGGGTTCGAGCATATCAAGCCTTATTTCAAAAGAGGTGCTCAGCCGGCCGGTGCAGTCCCGCTCTCGTGGTCTCAGTTTCAGTAGCACATTAGTGTAATTTCAGCAGTATCAACACCGGAGACTATCGATGAGGTGTGGAGTGATCGTCGTAGCTCTCATCGAGTTAAGTACAGTTTCGAATCACTCTCGAAGTACATCTCGAATCTTTTTCACCTTTGACGGCTGTAACGAGCCTACTTGGCGCTACGTGACATGGCTCTGAGCCGAGGTCCGGAGTGATATAACAAAAATGGGATCGGAGTCATGGCTAACGCCAAAAACCCGAGCAAGCTAGAACCCCATTTTGTACCCAGTCTCGAATAGAGTGCGTGCGAAAATAGTGGAAACGCCGCTCCAAAGCAGCTGCGTACAATGACGCCAGCTGCCAGCGCCGAGGCAGCGTTGACTGTATATGCATCGATGATAAAGTTGAAAAGACCCTGGAAGACGAAAAAGATGCCGAATCCGAGGAGAGCGGTCGAGAGCATGGGTGCCCAGAAGTTGATGCTGGGATCGCTGGTCCAAGCAAACCAGAAGAAGCCAATGGTGAGCACGGGTGCGCCCAGCATGGCCATTGGCAAACGCTCCTCCGGGTTCACCTTGCCGTCTGAAGCGCGATCGACGATGCGCGAGTAGCGCGGGAAGAAGACGGCAATGTAGAAGAGCACGCCTCCAAATGCGCCGATGGCAAAAGGGATGAACATGAGACCGACAATGCCTGCACTAAAGCCGTAGCCTTCGCCAAACACAATCGGTAGCGCTTCGAAGAGCAGATATACGACGCCGTACAGGAACGACATGAATAGGATCGATGCGAGCAGCATGGGTTCTTGTATCGACATGATGAGTGGCTTGAGCAGCACGGTGCGCATCAGGGTCGACGGCGTCAGCTTGACCTGCTCCAGAGGCGCACGATAGCGCGTGTCGCCCGTCTGCTGCCGCAGTTTCTCCGCCTTGCGCTTGAGTAGCACGGGTGCAAACGTCTCTGGCAGCGTCAGCACCACCATCAGCCAACAGACGCCCGAAAAGATGGCGCACACCCAAAACGCCCATCGAAAGCTCGTTCCCGAGTTCTGTATGAAGCCGCTGACGATAGGACCGAGGGCAGGTCCCGTGAACGGAGCGCAGGCGTACAGGCCGGTGGCGATGCCTCGCACGCGCGTCTTCCACAAATCAGCGATGAGACCGCCCGAGTTGCTCAGCGGTGCGGCTGCTGCTGTGCCTGCGAGGAAGCGCAGCACAAGCAACGCGCCAGTGTTGGGCGCCAGCGCACAACCTACGTTCCAGCACGTGTAGATGAGCAGCGAGGCGGTAAATACCCTGCGACGTCCAATGCGTTCCGAGAGCGGGCCCCACAGCCACGGACCCAAGATGTAGCCGGCGACAAAAACCGAGATGGTGAGCGCCGAGACTTCTTTGCCGAAGCCATAGTGGGCCATGAGACTCTGCGAGACCCCGGATGAGATCGACGAGGTAAAGGTGGATGCGAGAACCACGACGCAGGCCAAGAAGGTGAGGTAGACACGTCGCGCCACTGACCAGTTGTGCGGGTGTTTGGGGTCGTCGACTCCCTCCCAGCCGACAAGCATAGGCTTTTCGGAAGTGTTGTGAACGTCGTCGCTGAGTGCATTCTGCCGTTGGGCAGACTCAAGATCGTCGATATGCTTGGGTGATGTAGTGACAGCCTCGGGCACATCATCGTTTGGGGTGGTGCTTTCAGAATGATGACCCAGCTCCGAATCGATTGCGAGTGAGGCTGGCGTGCTGACCGATGGAGATCCGTGCGTAGGGGTGTCTGACATGGTCATCCTTGTCCGTTCAGAATGATTCGAGGCCCGTACAAAGGTAGAAGGAGGAGTGAGGCTGCACGGAAGCTGACGTGAGCTTTGTCAGGTGGGTCACTACATAGCTACGAGGCTAGGAAGCGTAATGCTGCCACATTCAGCAAGCGTGCCCCTTCAGAATGATCGAGGTGTGTTCGAAATGGCGCAAATGACAATCTCAGCCACTGCATTCGGATCGCAAGACCGGATCCAGCCGGTCTCCAACGAAACTTCCCGATGCAGACGATAATGCTGCGTCACGGACAATGGGCAGTCGAGAGGCGGTAACAGAGTGAGCTCACTTATCGACACGTTCCCAGATAGGCTCGCAGCTGCCATCAAGCGAATGCGCTAGTCCACGTTCATTTGATCATTGATGCGCAGTTGGATAGGCGAGCTCGATATCGGCTAGCTTCGGGTCGGAAAATTCTTAACCGAACTGCCTTGCTTTGCCGAAAGCCGAAGGAGCAGCAGACAGCAGCCGCGGAGAAAACAAAATGAATAAATGCAAATATTTATTTTGGTCAACATATTCGGATGCTATCAAAGCCGAACGCAGCTTCAGCCCGAGCCTGAGTCCGATAAGAGAAGGTAACTGCAGTGCTGTCTGCGCTTTGGTAGATCGGTGAGAACGCAGGAAAGCAAAATTGCCAGTGGGGGCACTTTCAACAGCGAGCAAGTCGAAGCGAGACATGGCGATTTGGAACCGCGTCATCCAGGAACCGCAGTGCGCGATACTTGACACGTTGGCGACGTGGGTATGGATGAGCAGCCTAACCCCTACTGGCTTTCGACCCACATTGTTGCTGCCTTTCACACTTTCATGAACATAGAGTTGATGACTAGCGGGATAGGTACTTTCGCAACGAAAGTGCAGTCCCACACCAACCCTGTCTGTTCCGACGGAGCGACATTCACATCCCAGTTCTCAGGATAAGAGCACAGCACGGCCTGACACGTGTGAAGTGCTTTTTTGCTAGCTGTGGTTGCCACGTATCAGGCACTCCCTGCGTGGCTTGTTGCATGATTAAGCTCCTCTTGCCGCTCGACTCGATCTGTGAAAGGTGCCTGAATGCAAGGCTAGGCACCAGCAGCGCATGTGAATGGCAGCCAACCATGCAAAGCGATCTTGTCATGGAGTCGACATAACTTGCCAGAGTCGGGTCAGCAAGCGAACTACAATCTGTCCTGCCTTTTCATAAAGCGTTGTCGCAATTCTCGAGCTCGTTATTGTGAGCGTCGCGACCTGAACATATCAAAGGTCTCTTCAATCGCAGTTCCGTCAACAACTCCCCCACCAACAACCATCTTCTGGTCGATCGCAACTCGCAACCATGTCGCTCAACGCACTCCAGACACCCGAAACGCCGCTCAAGCCGGCGCATCCTGCACTCAGGCTCCCTGTGATGCAGCTGCCGCCGCTCGTGTCCGATGCGGAAACGCAAAACAACCGTGCAGCCAACGAGGCGCTGATTCGCGAGCTCGAACAGCGTACCCAGAGCGTCCTCAACCAAGGCAGTGGCAGGACGCAGCAGCTGCACCTCAGCCGTGGTATGCTGCTGGCTCGCGACCGTATCGCACTGCTGCTCGACCAAGACTCGCCTTTCCTGCAGCTGTGCACATTTGCTGGCTACGAGCAAAAGGATTGCACGCCTTCCGGCAGCGTCGTTGGTGGTATCGGCCTTGTCAGGTGAGTCGCGCTCGAAGGAGTCAAATGATCAATGTAAAATGAGCAGACTAGCTGACACGTCCTTACCTTCGATACCCGCGCACAGCAACACGCTGACCATGTGCATTGCGCACATCCCCACGCTGCAAGGTGCATCGGCCAACCGGGCTCAGATCGCCAAGATCCAGCGTCTGGGCCAGATTGCCCACGAGAACAGATTGCCCATCGTATTTCTTGTACACAGTGCCGGTGCCAGTCTGCAACAGCAGTTTGAGTTCCACCACGGTGCTCGTCAATTCTATGACTTGGCCACTCGCTCGCAGGATGGCATCCCCACGTGCTCTGTGGTGTTTGGCCAGTGTCCTGCAGCGGGCGCCTACACGCCAGGCATGTCGGACATGACCATCATGATCCGCGAGCAGGCGCAGCTCTTCCTCGGTGGCCCTCCTCTGGTCAAAATGGCGACAGGAGAGGTGAGCAACGCAGAAGAGCTGGGCGGAGCCGAGAAGCACGCTACCGTCTCTGGTGTCGCGGACTGTTTGGTCAACAACGAGGTCGAGGCGATCACAGAGGCGCGATACTGGGTCGCTTCGCTCAACTGGGGTGAACGCATCTCGCGGCCCGAGTCGCTACGGCTGCCTCAGTGGGACAGCCTCGAGCCGCTGTACTCGATGGACTCGCTGCTCGACGTGGCTCAGGCCAACATCAAGAAGCCGTGGCGCATCGAGCAGCTGATCGCACGCATCACCGATGGCAGCCGCTTCAACGAGTTCAAGCCACTCTACGGTGCAAACACGGTGACGGGTTTCGCCTACGTCGCCGGTCACCCCGTAGGCATCATTGGCAACAACGGGGTGCTCAATCCTTCAGATGCACAAAAGACGACGCAGTTCATCCGGCTGGCCAACAACAACAACGTGCCGCTCCTCTTCCTCCACAACATCTCTGGGTTCATGGTTGGACGCGAGTTTGAGGCCGCAGGCAGCATCAAGTACGGTTCGCTGCTCATCAATGCCGTAGCCAACTCGAAAGTTCCGCACATTTCCATCATTGTCGGGTCGAGCTACGGCGCGGGAAACTGCGCAATGTGTGGACGCGCGTACGATCCTCGCTTCCTCTTTACATGGCCACAGGGGAGGACGTCGGTCATGGGTCCCGACGCGCTGGCTGGAGTCGTGGATATGGTGGAGCGCGAGATCCTCAGCCGCAGCGGAAAGCCCATCGACGAGGCTCGCCAGCAAAAGCGCAGGGAAGCCATGTTCAACAAGGTCTCGACCGAGTCGGATGCCTACTACGCTTCCAGCCGCATGATGGACGACGGCATCATCGACCCGCGATCGACGCGTCAGGTCGTTGGATTCTGCCTCGAGATCTTTGCTCAGGAAAAGATTCAGGGCAACCCGGGCTTCGGTGGCGTCTCGCGCATGTGAAGCTGCTCGAGCCAGGGGGATGTGGGTTTTGAATGCGTGTCTAGTGCTACTTTGTATAATTGTATTACTGTCACAAGTGCAAATAGGACGATCTACACACATACTTTACTTCGTGTGCTTTTCTTCTGTGCGACTGTTAGAATGCGACTAGAACCGTCACGGCTTGCTGAGGGGTCAACGATGGCGGGCTACAGGATGTCGCGCAACTTTTCGATCTCGACGATGAATGCGTCGCAGAACTCCTCGAGCTGCGACGTGTGCATCGCAGATTGATCGCATCGAGCTCCAAACGAGATCGCGCCTGTCTTCGCATCAAAGCCCACGTCCATGTAAAGCTGCGCATTCTTCGGTTTCGTCGCTGAATCCTTCGAATCACCGTCAACCGACGTCCTTCCTGGCATCAGAGGCTGATGCGTAAAGTAGCCGCTGTCGTATCGTAGCTTGTATGGTCTGAGAAGCGCATCAGCCGAGCCTGGCTCGTCGCCGTCGGTCTCGACGATGGGTTTGTGCCACAAAAGGTTGAGATGCGCATCGAAGGGTACCGGCGATTTGACTTCGTCTTGTTGGTGCTCAGCACGATGGACCAGCTCCTTTTGAATGGAACGAAGCTGAATGAGGACGGCTTCAGGCCCTTCCGATCTCGTGGCTACGGTCATTGGCTGCATCGAAGTCGTCGGTCCAATCATTTGCCCCAGTCCCTCGAACGCAGAGGACCGTCCTGCCGTATAAAATCCAAAGGTGGGCGATTTCAGGCCTTCCTCAGCAACGTACGACGAAAGGAGCCTTGCATAGGCGAGGATCACCACCACTTGCAGCCCGAATCCGTGTGTGTGACATCGGGCTTCCATACCATCGGCGTCTCTGATGGCCGCTTTTCGAACGTGCATGGTTTGGTCGACGGATTGAGGTGCCCCTCCGCACACCACTGTAGAAGAAGCACCACGCAAGCGCTCCGCCCAGAACGCTTCAATGGAAGCCTCAGCCCGCAAAGCATGCCAATATGTCTGCTCGACAAAACCCACAAAGCTGATGGGCTCTCGCAATCGCAATTGATATCTCCTCTCCATGCTTTGGTAGATTTGACCGAGCTCGGCTGCCATCAAGCGCATGCTCCAAGCATCGTAGCTAGTATGGTGGAGAGTCAAAAGAACGAGGTCCTGCTTGCTGCCCTGCACCAGAGTCAGACGCGCAGAAGGCCTGGAGAGATCAGTCGGATCTGCGTTGAGCTTCTTGACCGCATCAAAAGCGGCAGAATCGACGTCGTCGTTACCATTTACGATTGCGAGCTGCCTTCGCTGGTGGCAGCGCCACAGTGAGCTCGACTCGCTCAAAACCACCTGTACCAGCTCCCCATGGTCCTTCAGACGCACAAAAGCGGTCCGAAGCGCAGCATTGCGTCGATGTAGCTCCTCCCACGCAGCGTCGAGCACCTCGATCTTCACTTTGCGTGATGTGGCGTACACAAAGGTGGGTTCCAGGAATCTTCGACCGCGCTGCAGCCAGAGATCGATGTGTTGCTTTTGACCGGGCAACACCGGCAAAAATGCCTCGACGTCCGTTGCAGGAATATCGAGCCGCTCCAGCACCTCTTTTCTGGCGAGATCACTGATCAGACCCTTTTGCGCCCGCTCGATCGCCTCGGCATCGGCACCGAGGGGGTTGTTGTCTTGCTTGTCGAAAGCGACGGTCAGCTGACCGAACGTGCCCGCCGAAAGTAGGTCGAATGGTGTCAGCGGCACTTGTTCAATTCGAGCATCTGCTGAAATGCAGATCGCCAGCAACGAATCGAGTCCCAGCAGGAACAGGCTTGGGCTCGCCTTGATCGTAGCTGCGTCTACGTTGAGACGCTTCGACATGTGGCGCAGAACGATGCCTTGCTCTTTCCCGTCCAGTCGACGACGATCAGCCTCTTGATCGACGGGAGTTGCGCCTTCCTGCTGATCAACGTCCGAGGCAGAAACGATCGGGAGCGTCGCCAAAGCTTCGGGGTAAGCACCGATCGGTCGATTTGGTCGCTGGAGAAGGTCCATGAATACATCTGCGAACAGCTGCAATGTCTTGGGCAGCCATGCCTCACCTCCAACAAGATCGCTTGCACCAGCCTTGATCTGGATTCCGTGGTCGTCCTGTATCACCGAAATGTTGACTGGATACTCGGATGCCGCAGTGCCTGTCGCCGTGGAGTGACTCTCTTCCTGTCCAGGGACATCCTTGGGAGAATGGATGCTAGTCCAAAGTTCGTCTTTGACCTTGCTTCGAAGCTTTGCCTTGCCTTGGACGTTGTGGAAGACAAACAGAGTATCAAAGAGAGCATTCTGAGCGCCGTGTTGCTGCCTCCATGCTTTCTGGATCTGGCTCAGCGAAGCATGTTGGAACGGCTGCGCTTCGACAATGCGCTCTTGCAGCTCGCGAGCTGTCGCAGCGTTCGAGGACACGTAGTTGACCAGGTTGACGCGAATCGGCACCGTGTTGATGAGTGGCCCGCTGATCTCTTCGATTCCGGGCAGATCAAGGTAGCGACCAGACACGACCTGACCAAAGCAGACGTCGCGCTGCCCGGCAGACACTGCCAACACCTTGGACCAACTGAGTAGCGCAAGTGCTTGCGGTGTCACCCCCACCTTGGCGCTTCGAGTTTTCAGTTCGCCCAGCGAGATGGGAATTCGCAGCTCACCGAGCCGATACCGAAGAGAGGACTGGGATGGAAGGGCTTTGCCGAGCAAACTCGCGTGTTTGAACCCGGCGAGGGTCTGCCTCCAGTACATCTCCGATTGACCGGTCTTGGAGGCAATGAGATTTGCTGCGTGGTAGAACGAGGGACGAGCAACCAGGCTCATCGACTCGTCACGATAAGCGGCCCGAAGATCCGCAAACAAGTACGGGAGAGAAACGCCATCGTACAAGCTATGGTGCATCGATATGACCAGTACGTCCTGCTTTGCTGCACAACGTAGCACGGCTGCTCGCCACGGACTGACGCCGAAGTGCTCCGGGCGCTCAAAGGTGAAGTCGTTTTCATACCCTTCCAGCGCCTCTGACGAGACCTTGTCGACAAGGTGGTGCAACGATTGTGGAGCGGGAAGAAGCTCCTCCGGCGAAGCCACCTTGGCAATCCATGAAAGTGGCTTCTGTGCAGCGTCGCTTTCGAGATGGAAGCTCGTACGGAGAATGTCGTGCGCTGCTACAACGCATCGCAAGGCTCGCTGCAGCCTGTCATAGTCGACGCCTTCTTTCAACAAGACTGCATGATGGTGAACATAGAGACGATGTGATTGGGATGCGATCGTCCCGTTTAGCATACCTGCTTGCAAAGGTGTGGCCTTGTACCGTTCCCCGACGTGCTCGGATGTTGTGGGAGTGGCGATCTCGCTGTCTGTCTTGTTCTGCCTATCGTTGAGCCGCTGCGAGAGACCCATGATGGTGCCTGCCGAAAGAATGTCGTGCGCGCTCAGCTGTAGCCCGTACTGAGTCCTTAGCCTTGCCGAAAAGCGCAATGCCACGATCGAGTCAAGACCGATGCGGAGGAATGGCGTGTCTAGCTTAAGCAGGTCGGCAGAAGATGCACCGCACATCTTCACAGCCAGGTCACGGATTTGCTCTTCGGTCCGAGTCATTGGACGCTCCGGGCCTCTTGACTGTCCATTTGTGAGAGCCTTGCTCGTCGCAGGAAGGGGGATCGAGACACCTGCTGCTTCGAGGTCCATCGATTCGGCTGTACCGTCTGATACCTTGTCGAGAAGAAGCCGCAAAGTCTCCAAGATTCCTTCAAGACCGCCATCCGGCAGCACGTGTTTGAGCATAGCTGAAATACGAAGCTCGTTGCTGGCTTCATCAGCTACGACTTCGAAGGCACTCGCAGCATCAGTCTCTGCATCGACTTTGTTCAAGCGCCAGCTTCGACTCTCGTCTTCTAGGCCAGACCCGGCAGTCTGTGAAAAGCTGAACAGGACATCGACAAGCGAGCCTTGACGCTCGGATCCGATCCATTTGCGGATCTGTCGCATCGACGTGTGCTGGAAGGCCAGGCAAGATGTGTTCCATTCGTAGCAGGACCGAATCGTGTTCGTGACGCTCTGCGCTTTGTGATCGACGCACGCGGAGAAAGGCATCGGCACTGTTGTCAAGCATGGAGCCCGGATCTTTTCCGCAGAAACGTGATCAAGGGTGCGTCCCCACAGCACAAAGCCGATAGTGAATGATGTCGTTCCCAGCATTCGACATATTGCAATGCCAAGCGCCGCTGCGATCAACGAGGAAAGTGTTACCTGCAGAGCTTTCGCTGCTGAAACGAGTGGACGAAGCTCCAGAGTCGTCTTGCAACGGAACGGACCTGTATGCGCAAGAGGGAAGCGGTCCCATATACATGGGTCGCTGACAGGGAATGCGGCAAAAGTACTGCACCAAAACGTTTGGGCTCGCGATTCCGGAACGGAGAGGATCGAGGCGATGAACTCTTCCATTTCGGATTCCTGTTTGTCCACCTCCTCTGGCTCATCTCGAAGGATCTTCGTCAAGTCAGCGAGCAGCAGAGGAAGTGAGTACCCATCGTAGAGAGCGTGATGCATGTACAAGACGAACACACCCTGAGAGGCTTTTCCTTCGTCGAGACTGATGCGCCAGGGCGGAACTGCTGTGATGGTCTGAAGGATCGCCAGAATGGTATCGCTGTCTGTATCTCTCGACCTAGCAGGCACCAGGTGACGATCGAACTCGATGCCGCTCAATACTATTTGCGCGATCGTTCCTTCGTCAACATGGTCAAAGCACGTGCGCAAGATGCTATGTCTTTGGACGAGTCGCTGCCAAGCTCGTTGAATCGAAGCGGGTGAGCAAGCTCCATCCTCAAAGGAATCGACATCGAGCTGGACTTGCATGCGTGCGACGTAGATCGAATTGCTCTTGTTGCCGAGAGAAAGCGCCACCATACCCTCTTGCGATGGCAGGCAAGGAAGGATGTGGGACACTACCTCCGTTCGCATAGAGCTGGACAACTCGCTATAGCGCTCTCGGAAGGCCGAAAGTGCCCTTCTCCCGACCGAAAGGTCGAAGTCAAAATCGTGATCGTTAGCAACGCCGCGACCGGACGCGTCCGATGCGATCTCGTGGATTCGATGACGCAAACGAAGCTGATTGATCGGAACGACGAGTCCGACTTTGCGTAGCTCACCCGCCAATCGGATTACAGTGAGACTGTCAATACCAAGATCAAAGATCGAGGTGCTTGGTCGAATCTCCACCGAGGTTTTGGGAAGAATCTGACGTAGAGCGCTCGCCACCTTGGTTTCGACCACTGTAAGGGAGGGAACTGCAGCTGAACCGTTGTCGCTGTCAACCGAGGCTTTGAACAGCTGGGAAGGGTCTACAGATGAGATCCATTCTTTGAGTCTCCGCACGTCCGTCTTTCCAGAGGTTGCCAATTGAGTCAGATGTGACACGGCGATGACCAAGTCAGGCACCATGTAGCCTGGAAGCTGCTCTCTGCAGTATCGGTGGATGTGCTGAGCCACTTGGTTCATGTCGGAAGACGGTGTAAGCAGCTGTGGTAGCGAGTCGCGCCTTTGTGCACCGGAGCTGACGATCTTGGGACTGATCAACGTGATCAGAAGCGGCTTCATCAGATTTCGAGGTTGACAGATCACCGTTCTGGCATGCACCGTGTCGTTTGCACCAGCAATCGCACATCGCGAGACCTCTCCGAGCTCGAGCCGCTGGCCACGGATCTTTTCCTGCTCATCACGTCGGCCAAGGTAGTGCAGCTTGCCATCTGCCGTCATCCTCACCGCGTCGCCGGTGCGGTACATGCGAGTGCCATCGGAAAGCATCACGAATCCGCTCGAGGCTTCCTGCGAAGCATCAAGGGCATGGTAACCCAGAGCCACCAAGTCCCCACGGATGCAGAGCTCTCCAGCTTGACCTCTCATGACGGGGATACATCGATCCGTGTCGTCAAAATCGATCACGATGGCTGTGTTTCCAGGGAGCACGCGTCCGATGTCGCGTACGTGACTGTCGGCATGCACAGCATTGACGGTGCACATGATCGTTGTCTCTGTAGGCCCGTAAGCGTTGAGAACTGTCAGCGAGCTGGCCAGCGTATCTCGGACACGGTCCGTCAACTTTTCTCCCCCGACACCAAGAAAAACCAACGATGGCACCTCTTGCGCAACGAGGTCGCACTGATCCAGCAGCGAAGGTACGCAGCTCATGTGCGTGATGGACATCCTCTGGATGGTGCACTTGAGATCACCGAGCAAGAGCGATCGTTCACCTGTGGCAAGCGCCATGCCGAACCGCCACGACATGAACATTTGCGAAAGATGCACGTCGAATGCCCTACTTGCCAATCCCAAGTAACGTCCAATTCCTCCTAGGTTCAACGTGGCGGGGCATTCTGAGGATACAATCTCGGCGTACGACTCGACGAAGCTGCAAAGATTGGCTCGTCCCACGAGAACGCCCTTGGGCTTGCCGGTCGAGCCGGATGTGTACAGGAGATAGGCACCATCGCTGCCTCTCCCCTCGTCCGGAGCAGCGTGATCCACCGAACCGTCTTTGACGTTCAAAGTGAGCAAGCGCTGCTCGAGCGTAGCTTTGCTGAGGTTGAGCACGGGGCAATGGCATTCGTCTTCGAGCTGCCCGAGGCATGTTCCCTCTGTGACTACCAGCGCAGAGCGGCTGTCGCTGATCAAGAGTCGCTTGCGCTCGTCCGGTAGCTGCTTGTCGATGGGTAGATACGTTCGTCCGCACTTGAAGATGGCGACAGTGACTGCTAAGGAGATCAAAGTTCGGTCCATGCACAACGCGATCGGTCCTTCCAAAGGGAGATCGAGCAGTTGGATCAAGTGAGCGACCTGAGCTGCTTTGTTGCTGAGCTCAGCATAAGTCCATGTCGACAGCGCAGCATCACGTATCGAGCCAGCTGGGGAAGGATTAGCAGCTATGATGACTGCAGGCCAAGACGGATATTTCTGTGCATAATAGTGGAGCCAGTGAAGTGGATCGTGTTCTCGATAGATCGTTTCCAAGCCCGTCGTCGATCCATCGCTTCGAGGAACCGTGCACGCCGATGCAAGCGAGCTATTGTCCTGGACAATCTTGTCGAAAAGCCTTCTCCAAGTCTCATCTGGGCTGTCGAACATCAACTCGAGAAGAGCGAGGACCTGATCGATGACGACGTCCAACATGGCTTCCGACACTCGATCTTCCTTCATGGAAAGCTCCAAGATGATAGATTCGTCCTCGCTCTCCCCTTGCTCAAAAACGTTGAGGACCGTGCCATGTTCGACGCGAACATTCGAGGCACTTGTCAAGAGCATCCAAGGGTCGTCGTCTTTCGAACGCGATGGTTCGTGCAGAGATAGCTCGGGGTGACCGGAACGTTGATGGTAGACATACATCGCTGTAAATATTTCTCGATCGGACCTCGTGGCCATAATCTTGGAGAGATCACTGAGAGAAGCAAACCGATGCTGCATCAAGGGATGAGCGATCGTATCGCTGCGGAACGTTGAACGGACGCTTTGACAGGTCGAGTCAGCTGCGAGCAGCAACGAGAAGGGCAAAGTCGTGAGCAGTGGACCTACAGCCCCTTTCTCGGTGGACAGGCTACGGTGCAGATGTCTGAGAGACAGAACCTCTCCCAGAACGATGTGGCGAGGCTCCTCTATCTCGACATAGTTGGCAAGCACCATTGCAAAGGCGGTTTTGATCGCTGTTGAGATGCCGACGTTAAGGGAGTTGGTAGAACATGGCCGGAAGGTGCGGGAAGTAGTGAGAAATTTGGCTGAAGAAGCTCGGCCGGGAGGACATCTGGCACTCGTCAGGTCAGGGAGTCCTGCTGCTGGTCCACGGTTCTGTAGCCGCCCTTTCCAGTGCTCGACGCTCGACATTCGTTCCTCCGTTGAGAACGCAAATGCATACTTGCATTGCTCAAATAGTGAAGTGGGAGCAGGAAGATTGGTGTCTCTCTTCGGACCCGTTGTGGCCTGATGATCAATGCCATCGTACTCGGCCCGAACGCGATCCAGGATCATTGCGATTGATGGTCCATCGTACAGTGCATGGTGAATGCACAAAGCCGCATAGACCACACTGTCACCGTCACGGTCCAACGAGAAGGTCCTCACGGCCCACAAAGGTCGAACTGAAAGGCCAGCTTCAGCGCGATCCAACGCCACCGATCGTGTCCACCTCGCGACGGCTTGTTGCATTTTTTGGCCGGAGGTGGGGTGGATCGGACTCCTCACGTCGATGCACGAGACATCGACAGAGCTGTGAAGCATTTGCAGCGCAAAGACATCGAGCTCGCCATCGAATTGGACCGGATGCTTCAAGTCCGAATTCTGGGAGACAATAGCAAAGGTGGTACGCAGCATTTCGAGCGACTGAGCCGAACGTTTCCAGGCTTGTGCGAAGCGGGACAGGTTCACGTCGGCGTCGAGTCGAATTACATGATCCGTCCAGTAGGCTAAAGGATCCGCGAGAGTCTCTGCCAACATGCCTCCTTGCAGTGTGCTGCACGGTAAGACCGCTCGGAGACGTTTCTGCAGCTGGGTCGTCAGCAGCTTGCGGACGTTAGCGTCGAATTTGCGAAGCTCGGAAGCAATGTATCGAGAACGAGCATCGTCTTGCACACCTGCTGCTCCTTCCTCAGAGTGGCGGACCAGCGCATCGACGAGCATGCGCACCGTCGAGCAAGCCAAAAGTGTCGAGATAGGAACCTGCAGACCTTCCTGTTGGAGCTTGACGGCCAAGCGAATCGAGCGGATAG
Organism: Pseudozyma hubeiensis SY62; assembly: GCF_000403515.1. NCBI lineage: Eukaryota > Fungi > Basidiomycota > Ustilaginomycetes > Ustilaginales > Ustilaginaceae > Pseudozyma > Pseudozyma hubeiensis. The sequence goes on along the minus strand of NW_012133803.1, from coordinate 27,362 downwards.
AATCGAGACCGATACTTGCAAGCGAGCTCGTCCCGGTGATGTGGACCACGTTTGTCCCTGTGATCCCGCTGATCGCTTTGGCGACCTGATGATGGAGCGGCGCGATGGTCTTCTCGCTCTCCATTTCTGATGGTCGCCCATTGCAGGCCGAAGACGACGACGAAGTCCATACGGCAAGGTCGGCTGATGCGTAGGCAGCTTGAAGCTTTGGGCGGTCGATTTTGGCGGAAGCCGTCTGAGGAATATGCGATAGCACAAGGATCATCGATGGCACCATGTATGGCGGTAGAACCCCGCGGACCTCGTTCAGTGTACGACGCGACAGCGCTATAGCATCCGAGTGTGTCAGCAAGAGAGTTTGCGGCGCCGTTGCTGCAGCAACGAGATCAGGACAAGCCAGGAAACCGATCACCTGCTTGGATGGCCGGTCAGGTCGACTCAGCATCATCGTCTCAGCTCGTTGCACCTGTGCGCCACCGCTCTGCACCGACAAAAGAGCCGCGGATATCTCGCTCAACTCGACACGTATACCGCCCAGCTTGACGAGGTCGTCGCGTCGGCCGATGAACTCGATGCTCCCGTCGTGAAGCATCCTGACGTAGTCACCCGTATAGTAGAGCTTCTTCTGCCACACTGGCGAAAAGACGAAGGCCGCCTCTGTCTTGGTCTTGTCATCGAGGTACCCGCGACCCACCTGATCACCTGCTAGGACAAGCTCTCCCACCATCCCCTTTCCGCATGGTGTTGGCGGCTGAAGGCGATCTCTGCAGACAAGTGCCGTGACACCCTTCATCGGCAGGCCAACGTTGGCACTGTTCAGCGTCTCGTCCGGATCAAGCCGACGCAACGTCGCAACCACTGTCACCTCTGCAGGCCCATACGTGTTGTACACTGCAATAGGATCGAGTTGGTCGCTGTGCTGGTCTCCGGCCCAGTCGGCTGCCACAGCCTCGGTGAGCTTCTCTCCGATGAACGTGACCGATCTGAGACTTGGAAACGAAGCTCGCGGGAGACCAGCTGCAAAGGCAGGTGTGAGGTGCGCATGGTCGGCGTGGGAAGCTGTAGCGAGCTCGGCTGTCGATCCTAGTACGATCTCGCGTGTTGTTGCGATCACTGTCCCACCCAGACCCCACGTCCAAAAGAGATCCTGGACGAACACATCGAATGTGTAGGCAGAGAACTGAAGGCACCGTGGCGGACGACCTTGATGCGGTGGAGGTACGTGGTGTTGCAATGCATTCATGCTTGTCACAGCAGATTGATGCTCGATCATTACACCCTTGGGTGCACCTGTTGTCCCGCTCGTCCAGATCAAGTAGGCCAATGTAGTCGACCCGGCGGTCGCCTCGAGATCAGCCGCGAAGAAATGATCATACGTGCTCGCATCACAAGCGTCTAGGTGAGTTAACTTGCGCTGTCCTTCGACTTGCACGATACCAAGGCTTGCCGAAGTGGCAGCTGTCACCAACACGATGTTGCTTTTCGTTCTTGCCATGAGCTCCAGCTGTCTCGCTCGCGGAGACTGGACGTCAATCGGGCACCAGGCTCCACCAGCCTTCAGAATGGCAAGCACAGCAACGTACAGCTCAATGCAACGCTCCATGCAGATAGGAATCGGCTGGTCTCGAAGAGACGTCTGTCCCGTCAACGACAATATGTACCGAGCCAGACGGTTTGCACGTGCGTTGAGCTCGCCGTACGTCCAGCGCTGCACATCGACGGATTCGCTTACGCGAGAAGGCAAGGCGGCGAAGAACTCGACCGCAACGTCTTCAGGCTGTGCAGCAGCCCTACTCTCAAATTGAGAGTGAAGCAGGAGTCCTCTTTCGCCCTCCTCTTTGCTTTCTAGATTTTCAAAGATCGAAAGTGCAGAGGTGCGCAAGCCTGCACCGTTGACTATCCTCTTTATGGGCGTGGTCTTCGGCTCGAACATAAGGCGGTGCAAGAGATCATCGTACTGCTGAAGCAACAGCTCAGCTGATGCAGCGTCCAATACGGATTCGGAATACGTCAAACGCAGCCGCATTTCTCCTTCGGCTTTGGCAGAAGGCCACACTTCCACCATGGCAGCGAAATCGTTTGCCATGACAGGGTAAGTGATCGATGACCACGGTGCTGTCGCCGAACTTTCTTGTCCAAGATTGGCAAATCGCTGCACCGCGAACAGAGTATCGAAGGGTATGCCTCCGGAAGAAGCAAGTGCTCCGAGTGGTATCTCGAGATGAGCTAAAGCATCCGTGCTGGACTTGGTCGCTTCCGCTACAAGCTCAGCTGTGGTGACGTTCTTTACTCCGTCTCCGTCAACGCCAAGACGAGTGACAAAGGGTACGACGTTGAACGTCGGAGCCATGCAATAGCGTGTTTCGTCATCGAGTCGACCAGAGTGTACGCTTCCACTGGTGACGCAGACGACCTCTTCATCCTCGGAATAGGCTGCGAGGAGGAGGTTCCATGCGGTCTGCATGAGAACCAAGGCGGTCGTACCCTGGCTTCCAGCTCGTTTAACAATCTTGTCCATAGATGAACGCGAGTGGGACTCGACCACCGCGTAGCTGTTGACAAGACTCGACTGCACTGTAGCCTTGCAGCCGTTGACGCAGGGCAGTTGCGTCTTGCTGATGCCATCGAGCTTGTGGCGCCAAAATTGACGCGCCGCCTCGAGATCGCTGGTGAAGTGATGACGAACTGCACTCTCGAGCTCTGTGCAAGTGGTGGGTAAGGCTGCATGTAGGGGATCGTTGTCGAGCAACGCGAGAGCTTCCTCTTGAATCAGATTCAGACTGCCTCCGTCGAAGATTGCGTGCATCATGCTCAACACCACCGCGCCCCCCGTTCCTTCCTCCTTCGAGCCCGGTAGTAAAAGCCCGAGGTGCCAGGGAGGACGGTCCAGGGAGATACTGCCATCTATCCTTCCCAGATGCTTCTCCAAAGCACTGTCCAGTGTCGCCGTTGAGATGGTTTCGCTGACGTTGCCTTGGTCCAGACCCGGAGAGAGGACGCACTGGGCAAATGGAGAAAGCTCATCGTCAATCGGGACAAACACGGTTCTGAAGATATCGTGCTTGCGAGTGGCCCGTTGGAAAGCATCGTGGAATTCTCGAGCTTGTGACGCCGAGGCCATGTGGTAGACGGTATGATTGATGTACGGCCGCCGGCAGCCAAGCGTGTCGGCCCGGCTGAGGAAGTTCGTCAGCATACCAGATTGGGTGGCTGTTGTCGGATAGATGGCTTGCACTCGTTCGCACAGCTCGTCTTGAGCCAGAGCTGAAAGCACAGCATGGCGACATCTTTGCTGGAACGATGCTACTATATGGCTCCATTCGTGCTTCTGCTGATCGTCGAAGGAGACGCACTTGTTATGGCGGGCGCTTTCGCCTCCTTCCTTGCTTGATAGGAGGTCGACAAGTTGAGCGCAAGAGCCGGCTTTGAGCACTTGGGCCACACTCAGCTGCACGGCAGCGGAAGCGGTAGCCTCATCCTGTCGAAGTAGCTGAAGAAGACGCATCGCGGCAAGGCTGTCGATCCCGAGCTCAAAGAGATCTACGTTCATCTGGACAGCGCCTGTGTCGAAACGACAGACCGTACAGACAGCTTTGATTAGGGCTTGGGATATAGGCGTGTCCGCGGAGCCTGTCGCTTCTTGGAAGGTGACATCCGAGCCACGATCTTGCTCGTGCGATGCGTCCATGACGTCGGAAAGCAGCTGAGAAAGCTGCTTGCGATCTGCTTTTCCTGAAACGGTGACGGGCAAGCTTGATCGGAGTATGTACTTCCACGGTCGCATGTGAGGTGGCAGCTGGGCTTCCGCAATCGCTCTACAGTCTGCCTCTGCTTCATCGTACTTGACGCAGTCGGAAGACGGTACGAGGCAGCAGACAAGTCGTTCGCTTCCGCTGACTTGTTCGTTCTGCTTGGCCGGTCGCCAAACGACGCAAGCTGCATTTTGGACCAAGCGACTCGTCTGCAGTACTGAGTCGACCTATCAATTTTTCAATCGAGACAACGAAAAAGATGCTGTTAGTGTACCTTGTTATTACTGAGGAAGTCAACGACGGATTCTGACTTACCTCTCCGAACTCGACTCTTCGACCGCTCAACTTGACCTGTTCTGCATTCATTCTGCCCAAGATCTCGATCATCGGGTTTCCATCACGGTCCCAGACGAGTCTTGCGCGATCTTGTGTTCGATAAACGCGTCCTAGAGGAGCAAAGGTCGTGAAGGCATCTGCCGTTGCTTTTGGCATGTCGAGATAGCCCATGCCTACATGTGGACCTCCGATGACCAGCTCGCCCGTCATGCCTCTTTCGACCGCCTCGAGATGGTTCCTGTGACTTTCTGGATCGTAGCGTTCGCAGACGATAGCTAGCGAGCATGCAGGCAGCGGCAAGCCGATGATGGATCCTCGAAAATCAGCGGGGAAAGGTTGCAACAGCGTACAATTGACGCTTGCTTCGGTAGGTCCGTATGCGTTGGCCAACACGGTGCGACCTCGATCGTCGGCAAAGTTGCGGATGACGGTCGGATTGAGACTTTCGCCCATCGTCCACAGGAACCGCAAGCTGGGAACGTGCTCAGGCCGCAGTAGCGTGGCGACACTGGGCGTTGCCATCATGATGTCGGCCTCGCTCAGACGCACTACCTTTTCCAGATCGGACAGCGTCAGAGCTCGTGGTGCAGAGCACAGTGTTCCACCCGACGAGAGTGTGACAAATATCTCCATGACGGAGGGATCGAATACGGTCGATGCGAATTGGAACCACTTGAAACTCGTTCGGGATGAACATGGCGATTCTTGAAGAAGAGATGGGTCCAGTTGCGCTGCGTGCGAAGCAATCGACACACTGGCAGAGTGGTGAGAGATTTGTACGCCTTTTGGCTTGCCTGTTGTGCCACTGGTGAACAGCACGTACGCGCACTCTTGCTGTTGCTGAAAGACAACGTCGTTCTCGTTCACGGACCAGCTGTCGTCTTGAACGTTCTCGGTAACATTGATCCAATGCACAGATGCAGGCAGCCAAGAAGGTGGATCTGAGCTGTGAGCGCCGAGAATAACAGATGGATGCAGCTGGCTAACCAGCATGGTCAATCTCGCATCCGGTGCATCGACAGGCAGCGGACAAAATGCGAATCCGGCCATCAGGATGGCCATGTAAGAGATGTACAGCTCGATGGAAGGAGACAGAAGCATGGGCACGATCACCTGTTGGTGTTGCTGCTTTTCCTTCCTTGCATGTGCGTAGCGTACTTTGCTTGCCAGCAAAGAGGCCGCCTTATGCAGCTGGGCATACGTGAGACGACTGAATCGCGCCGTGCCATCTTCGCCCAACGCTTCGAGGAATTGCACAGCGATTCGATCCGGACATTGTTTTGCCTGTTGGAGGAACGCATCATGAAGCCTTGCTTGCTGTGGTGCCTCGCTTTTCAATGTGCGATCGAAGATCGACAGGGCTGCCGTGGTTTTAACAAGTTTGCAACAAAGAACCTGCCTGGCGAAGTGGGTACAGATGCCATGAGCAGCTTCTTCGCTTACAGGAAGAGCAAAGTCCAGCAACACTTGGATACCGTCCTTGTCCGAGACCGTCACGACAAGATCGTCCGTTCCAGCTGCTGCCATCGCTGTCGTGGAGGGATAGAAGCAAAACGTTATGCCCGGCGACGAAGGAGAGGCGTGTTGTTGAACGTCTTTGGCTGATGCGACGCGAAGATCATCTCTGAAGATCTGAAGCTTGAACAGAACCTCGTCTGCATCGCATCCAGTCAACTGAGCGACAAATGTGACTAGCCGCGACACCGTCTTCTGCTGAACGTGAGAATCTTCGATGTCCTCGATGGACTTTGCATCGTCTTGAAGAGCGAACTTGAACGACTTGGCCCCACTCCGAGTGCCACCTGCGGCTATACTCGAGTAAGGATGCAGGGCTGGAAGACGGCTCAGGGTCATCATAGCTCTCGACATCGTGATCGCAGTAGGCGGAGGTGTAGGTGCTGCGTCCGAAAGGAACTTTTGATATTGGTGTGTGGGCTAGATTCCTGGGGGGGAGAGACCGCAGTTCAGTCATTCGAAGATATCCTGCGCCAAAATGAACTTTATCTGATTAGGCGCTCTACCAATGTCAAGCTACGAGCAGAAATTTTATCAGATAAAGGCGGGCTTTACGAAGATTCCTAGTGGAGACCTTCTCCGACTTCAATCGAGGGCTGCGTTCGAAGAGCTCAGCACGGTACACCACGATGCCCCCTCACTTCCCTTCTTCCTCCTCTAACACATGTTCTTGAACAGCCGTGGTTGCCGGCTTTGGCCACTTTGGCTGCATTTCTATCTTACAGCCGTGTCCCAGTCATCGCTTTGCCTCATTGGTCCGGAATGATTCGGAAGATATTTTAAGCAAATGACGTCCAAGGGGCCTCATCTAGGTATGCTCAGCTCGTTCTTGCGGTGATGATAACCTCGGTAGATGAGCTTGCGTGTGCTTCGCCGAGTCATCTTGGACCACATCCGTGCCCGTGTACAAGATCTGATAGCACGGCCCGAACTTTCGGCTCAACCTCTGGCTGCGCCAAGCGAAAAGCCACACGTAGTTGCAGGCTTAAGCGAGCGTTCCACATGTGCCAATCGGATTGCGTGACGGTCCACGAATTTGTGTCGTCGCTTTGTCCCCCACGCTAAGGCCAAAAAGAAAAAAAAATCGAAGTGTTATTTTGTACATTTTTTTCTTTTTTTGTTCGGAATGATTTTTTGGGTTGAAGAATGATTTCTGGGTCGGACTTGCAGCCTACGCGAAATCGCCAAACGTAGCGTCTCGACACAGATGCACGACGCCGTTGAACACTCGGCTCTTCGTCACGGCGAAAAGCAGTTGAAGCTGGAGCCAATTTACTGCAAGCATTCAGACATGCACCACCTCGGGTTGCCACGGAAACCAACCATACAGTCAGGGCGAGCTACTACAGTAGACGAGAACTGCGTGGCTATGCAGAGGATCATTCTCGATCGATATGGAGTCCGGTGGTTCTCCTTCCTCTCCCGGAATGTAGAGTGAAACCGCTGTGCCCGCCGACCCAGTCGCCTTTCAGACTACAAAAAGTTGGCAGACGCCGTCAAAACCGAAGTTTCTGCGGAAGACGGCCCGGTTGTACCCATCTTTCCGTGACTCGGTGACTCGCATCAAGTTCGACATTGTTGTCCTCGGATACAGCATAGCGTGCTCGCTTGGTCCTTTCGGCAAATAGCATCCGAGTCAAGCGTCATGCACCGGGATCGCAGAGATATTTTGAAGCAAGCTATGATCAGCACTCGAATCAGATAAGGTTTGCTTCACGCGGACCCGTTCTTCCTGTGGTTGAAGTAGAAGAATCAGGTCATCCCAGCTTGTCGGTCACGCAGCTCTCGCGCCCGAGCGGCTCGCTCATGCCAGCAGTTGAAACTTTCGTTTAACACTCTGCAGTAATCGTGTCTCCCCTAACTGATTCACCAACCTTGTGTACGCCAGGCAAGGCTGAAGTAGTGGTTGTGCAGTGTTTTGAGGTATGCCTTCCAAGACGGTCGCGTAGGAATGCTGTATAACGGTATCCGGCCCTCAGGATGGATTGCTTGTTACCGCGATCCTCCAACATCACAAACACCATGACAGCCTCGTCTCTAGCGTACTTGACGCCCGATCCGTCCGCAGACCTGGAAGGAGTCTATCACTTCGTCCTCAATCGACCCGACGCCCGCAACGCCATCAGTCGAGCCCTACTACAAGATGTTTTACAATGTCTTCGACAGCTGCGCAAAATGATCTCGAATCCGAGTTTGACTGATGCACTACCGCGTGTTCTCATCCTGCGTGCCAACGGCCCAGCCTTCTGTGCCGGAGCCGACCTGAAGGAACGCGGGCAGATGTCGGAACTCGAAGTCGTCGAGTTTCTTCACAATCTGAGGCAGATGCTGGATCAAGTGGAAAAGCTACCGATCCCGACCCTTGCAGCGATAGATGGGCCGGCTCTTGGTGGTGGCCTGGAGCTAGCTTTGGCCTGCGACTTTCGCATTGCCGGTGAGTCTGAGGCTGGAAGGGGAATCTGCGGTGCTCGAATGTACGCTGACACTTTGATGGCATCTTTCTGTTTGTCGATCTTCAACAGCTGAATCGGTGGATAGGATCGGCTTCCCAGAGGTCAAGCTAGGCATCATTCCTGGCGCTGGTGGAACACAGCGAGCTCCTCGCATCATCGGCGTGCAACGGGCAAAGGAGCTGATCTACACCGGTATCAATCTCAATGCACAGCAAGCCAAACAGCTGGGCCTTGTCGACTACGTCTCTCCAGGCTCGTCTTGCCTCGAGTTGTGCCAACAGCTAGCGCAAAAGATGATCCCATCGGCGCCTCTGGCGCTTCGAGCTGCAAAGATGGCCATCAGCATGGGCACCAACGTAGAGCTTGCCCGCGGACTCGACCTGGAATGGGCATGCTATCAACCGCTGCTCGAAACCGAGGACCGCAGGGAGGCGCTCGATGCTTTCCAGCAGAAACGAAAACCTGTGTTCATTGGCAAGTAGCTTTCCATCTGTCGCAAGAGTGGCAATGACGACATGTGCGTAGTTGAGATTGCAATCGCGACACGAATGACAATGTCTGAATGGTCGAGTGTTTCGAATTTGGCCCCATTTGTGTCTGATGGTGAGCGCAATGTTTCCACAACGGCCGTTGAATACAGATGATTTGGAACGATGTCACAAATTGAAGTAAATGAAGAAAAGCGGCCAGGTTTTCACTCGAGAAGACCTTCCTCCAGGAAGCGGTCACGGCGCAGTACAAACTGTCAGAAGGTGAGAAGGTGGTGCAAAGGGTCAGGATCTATTCGAGTGTCTCTCGCGCAGCAACCAGATGAGTTGGGAACTTACGAAAACGGCTCTCTTGTGCGGAAGCTCGACTTCCTTTCGGAACTCCTGCGGCAAGAAGGTGGCGAGCAGAGGAATAATGTCGAGGTCATATCTGGGCTCTCCAACTACCACGTCGGTACGGGGATCGCGAAGGAAGCAGGCGTGCTTGAGCGACACCATGCAAGCCGTGAATCGATGCTTGCCACGGAACTGTTCTTCTCCAATCAGAAGATGCGTGCCCTGATCGTAGTCGCCCAGACCGCCAACGAAAGCAGACATTCCATCCTCTTTGCTCCACACCATCTCACCGTAGCCAGCGGGAACACCGTCCCATAGCACCAAGACACCCATGGCGTGTGGATCTGCGTTCTTTTCCTGGATGTACCTGAGGTGTTTTTCTTGAGGACCCTTCTCCCGCCAGCCGTGGTTGACTCGGTCGCTATTCTGCCATCGGCAGTAAGCTTCGAAATGTTGTGGGTCGGACGCATCAATATGCACCAATTCCAGATGCTGCGAGCAAGAAAAGACGTAGCGAGAGTATACTACTGAGCCTGGGGCTGGCTTGGGTGGTCGCAGCGGATGAGTTGCAAGGACGGGAGGAGAAGTGCTCTGCGTAAAAGCCAAAACGTGGGGAAATACGCCACTGGAAGGAACGGGTGACTGGATCCAGTGAAGGTCGCAAGGCGCCCCGGCTGCTTGCCAGAAAGCGTTGCGGTCGAGAAGGATCAGGTCAGTCTCGGTAGGCGATGCAAAGCCAAGACCGACCCGGATCACATGTGGGCGTTGCTCCATCGCTCGAGCACCTTGAAGCAGGACGGCAAGGCGGTCAGACCTCTTGTGGCGAATCCAGACTGGAAGAAAAGAAGTCAGGTCAGGGTCAGTGTGCGAACGCAGATACTCGACATTTACGCGCTCCGTCACTCACAGGAATAGATGGCAGCCCAAAGGGCTCTCTGCGGCTCTACACTCCCATCCAACAGCTCGAAAGACCAAGTTTGCTGATAGGCTGCTCGATCTTCATTGACCACGCCGTGCAAGCTGGTCTTGGCAAGACGATCAAGCTTGACCCAGCGAGCCACCGGGGTAAAGTGGGCTTCGCCATCCTGCCCCAGAGAAATGACAATGCTGGTCTCCGCTGCATCGAGGGCATCTTCGTCCGATCCGGCATCGACATCCACTTGCACCTTGGCACGTGTTTTGCGTCCAGGAAGGGTAAAGGTATGTTCGCCGCGTGCGAGAAAGACCTTATCCTCTTTGCGAGGGGTGAAGGTAGCACGCAGGCCTGGCTGACGGGGCGCAGGACTGGCGTTGAAAGTGGTTGCTGCTGTCATCGTAATGCAAAGCTGGACAGAGGTGTTGTCCTTTCGCATGGTGGAGCAGAAGTAGTACAAGACTAGCTTTTTCTACCATTTGCAAGCTTAGAAGCCACTGATTCTCAAGGCAGAGCACGCACTTGGTTTTGAAAGCCATTCCCTTGTGTGCAATGTCTGTCTCTTGAACTGCGGACGATCCACACTGTTCGAAGCTTCATGGCACTGCATAAATTTACGGCTTTTTGTGAGCACAATTAATCGGTGAATTATTTTGGCCGGGCTTTCGAGTAAAATGAATTGGCATATTCTTGACGCCAATCCGCACAAAGTCACAACTCGAAAAGTACCAGCCTCGTCTTGCAGCGGTCTGTGTTGCGTTGGCAGATTGTCCGTTCTGCTAACAACCAATAAGCCTACGAGTTTGGCTCCAGCATGCGTCGCTAGACTTTTGCGAGCTAGTCGGCTAAATCAAGTGGACCACTTGTAGCACCCGTGCGAGCGGAGTGCCAAATAATGTCCGGAACACGGACCGCGCAAGAGAAGAGAACAGTCGCAAGCGGGCCAAGTGGGCAATGGAAAAGGTGACCGCATGGTGAGGAATACAACAGCCACAGCAACGGGACAGATCGGAGCGTCAATGTACCAATCAGATAACGTCTGCCGCTGCCTGGCACCTCAGCACGTGAGGGGACACTATCTGATTAACTCAATCAGATAAACCTAACCGCGTGACATCTTCTTGGCAAACGCGCTAATGCAGCTTCCAGCATCCTTTGGCGCTTAGCCGAGACAATTCGCTTTTCCGGGTCCATCGCATCGAACAAAGTGATGCTTTCTTCTTTTTCGGGGTTCTTTTTCCTTTTTTTCGAACAAATGACAATTGCCCACGCTGAAGGAGGAATGGGAAGGAGTGAATGCAGAGTGTCGACGAGAGAACAAACGACAGCTTCGTTGACTCATCCTTGGAAATGCTCCTCGCACAGAAAACGAGAGTGAATAGACACGATCAAATATCTCACTTGCAGCTCGGCAGCTCGTAGACCGAACTTTGTTCTGAGTGCATTTTTCCGTGCCTGCTCGGTTGAAAGACAACATGCGCCACTTTCTGTGCTTCTTCGAAACGAATCTACCTTGATCCAGGCTCTTTGCGGTCTCTTCTTGAGTTAGAACCTGTCCCGGCCTTTGCGAAGACACAAGGAAGTGCGGAAACGTCTCACCAGCCTACTGCTCCACACGGCCGATTCCTGACTCGTCTCTCAGTCAAGGCCCATTTTTCTTTCGACAACACACTTCAGGTTCGTCGTTCGTCAAGACGCTGGGTTGTGACTTGCTCACGAACCGTCACGAGCTAGCTCGATCGCCGTATCGTAGCTGTTGACACCATGACGGCCACCAACGAAAAACAAGCGCTGCCGTCACCACTTGCCATGCAAGCAACCAGCGATCCAGAGAAAGCTCAAGAGCTACAGCTGACGGTTCAACCATGGGAGCCGCGAGCATGGTGGAAAAAAGTGCCCTTCCTAAGCACTCGTGTACGTCCGGTCATCTCGGCCTTGGATCCTGAACACCCCAACGCCAAGATGACACCAGAGGCGACCGCAAGTTGGTTTTCGCGCTGCTGGTTTGCTTGGGTTGACCCGATCCTCACCGCCGGCTACACACGTCCCATGGAAAAAGACGATCTGTACCTTCTTCGTCCTGATCGATGCTCAGACAAGCTCGGTGCTCAGCTTTTGGATGCCCTCGAGAAGAGGCAAAAGCGCCGTCAAGATTGGATACAGGCAAATCCCGATAAGGCAGACAAGCCGGCCAAGATTCCACCATTGATGTGGGCAATGAACGATGTTGTCTTTCGCTATTTTTGGATCGGTGGCCTGCTCAAGCTTCTCGCCGATGTGGGAACCATCACGAGCCCGCTTCTCCTTCGAGCGCTCATCACCTTTGGTCGCAAGTCGTACAATATGCGTGAAAACCGCGAAGGAGCACCGCACCTTGGACGAGGCGTCGGACTAGCGATCGGTCTTTTCCTCGTCCAAGCGCTGTGCGTCTTCCTCAACGTACATGCCTTCAATCGCGGATTCGGCACTGGTATCATTCTTCGTGGGGCACTCATTCAAGCCATCTTCCAACGTGGAATGAACCTCTCGACCAGAGCCAGGACCGCTGGCGGTCTAGGGGTCAGCAAGCTGGTAACGCTCATCAGTGCCGATGCGACGCGCATCGACTACGCAGGTCAGTTCTTCCACATGGCGTGGACAAGCGCAATTCAGATCGTCATCTGTGTGGCGCTCCTCATCTGGAGCTTGAAGTACAGTGCGCTACCAGGTATTGCAGTGCTCGTGCTCATGAGTCCAGTTCAGACGGCCATCACCAAGCGACTTTTCGCACTGCGTAAGAAGAGCATGGAGTGGACGGATAAGCGCAACAAGGCAGTCAACGAGGTAGTGGGCGGCATCCGTGTCGTCAAGCAGTTTGCTTGGGAGCAGCCCTATTCGGATCGCATCGCCGAGTTGCGCGCAAAGGAAATGTCGTTTCATCGCGTCCGCCTCTACCTCCGCTCCCTCAACCTTGCGCTTGCCTTTGCAACGCCAACGATTGCGACCGTGCTCAGCTTCATCACGTACGCGCTTGTGGGCAATGAGCTGGATGCAGCGATCCTGTTCTCTTCGCTGTCGTTCTTTACTCTGCTTCGCACTCCTCTTCAATTCTTGCCGATCGCATGGAATGCCGTTGTCGATGCCAAGAATGCTGCTGATCGAATCGAAAAGGTGTTCGACGCCGAGATTCAACGTGATCAGATCATCCGGGATCCCAATGCCCCGCAAGCGATTCAGATGCAAGATGCGAAGTTCACCTGGGAAACCGCTCAATCCGCCGAGACCGCAACAGAGAATGTTGCCACCCTTACAGAGATCAATCTGACGGTCCCACGTGGAGCCCTTTGCGCCATCGTTGGTGGCGTCGGAAGCGGTAAGAGCTCGCTGATATCTGCTCTAGCCGGCGAAATGCGTCAGACGTCCGGAACAGTCACCCTCTCATCCTCCACTGCCGTCTGCGCACAGACCGCCTGGATACAGAGCACCACGATCCGCATCAACATTGTCTTTGGCAACGTCTTTGACCCTCAACGCTACCGGTGCGTCCTCGAAAAGTGCTGTTTGCTTCCAGATCTAGCCACGTTACCTGAAGGAGATCAAACCATCGTTGGCGAAAAAGGTGTATCGCTGTCTGGAGGTCAGAAGCAGAGGATCAATATCGCGCGAGCCTTGTACCATAATAGCGAGATCGTCCTGCTCGACGACTGTCTTTCCGCTCTTGATGCAAGGGTGGGTAGGGAAATTTTTGCCAACGTCATCGCGGGAGAAGCGATGCAAGGAAAGACGCGCATCCTGGTGACGCACTCGCTCAATGTGCTCAAGTCGTGCGATTGGATCGTGTTCATGGATGGTGGACGGATTGCAGAACAAGGCACGTACGGACAGCTCGTTGACTCAAAGCAGCGTGTCGCCGAGCTTCTGATGACGCACACCAAGGACCACGAGGACAACGACAATGCAAGCGTGACGGAAGAGACATCGGACTCTATCGCTGACAAGGAAAGCGATACGTCCGAAAGCGCCGAGACTGCTGCGTCAATCCAAGGCGAAACCAAAGCACTTTCCGTGGAGAAGATCACGTCCGCAACGGCTACACCAAGCGGCAAAGCCCTGATGCAGGCCGAGGAACGTTTCAGTGGCTCCGTCTCGCGCTCGACCTATCTCTCCTACCTCAACGCTGCGCCGCTGTCCATCCTTCTTCCGCTGTTTATCGTTGCTGTGTTGATTTTTCAAGGTTCGACGATCATGTCGCCCGTATGGCTGCTGTGGTGGCAAAGTCACACATTCTCTCAAAGCCAAGGCGTGTACATGGGAGTCTACGCAGTGTTTGGTATCACGCAATCGCTGGGGCTGCTCAGCATGGGCGTCATCTTTTCGACTTTCACCATCAGATCCGCCACCGCTCTGCACCACCGTGCGCTGCAACGCGTGCTCCATGCACCCTTCTCCTTCTTCGACACCACCCCGCAAGGCCGAATCACGCATCGTTTCAGCAAGGATATGGACACGCTCGATAACATTATCGGCGAAGCGATGCGCACGCTCATCGGTACCGTCGTTCAAGTGGTGGGCTCGATCGTCTTGATCGCAATCTTGACGCCGTACTTCTTGATCCCCGTAGCGGTGATTCTGGTGCTGTACTTTTGGATCGCTGCTTACTACCGTTCCACAGCGCGCGAGCTGCGTCGCATCGACGCTGGATTGCGTTCCAACATGCACGAACACTTTAGCGAGTCTCTGCACGGTCTTGTCACCATTCGCGCATTCGGACACGTGGATGCCTTTGTCGCTGAAAACTGCCGTCGCATCGACAAGCAGAATCGCGCCTACTGGCTCGCGCAAACCTGTCAACGCTGGCTCTCTGTTCGACTGGATTTCCTCGGCTCGCTTCTCATCTTATCCGTAGCTGTGCTGGTCGTAGCCAGCCGCTTCGACATCAGCCCCGGCGAAACGGGTGTAGCACTGTCCTACATCCTCACCGCACAGAGCATCTTTGGGTGGATGATTCGACATGCTGCCGAGCTCGAAAACAATATGAGCGCGGTCGAGCGTGTGCTACACTACGCCAACGAGATCGAACAGGAAAAGCCTTATCACGTTGCCCACGTCGACGACAAGCTTGTGGAAGGAGACTGGCCTGAACGAGGCGAGATTCGGTTTGACGGCGTGCAGGCCAGATACGCCTCTTCCGAACGCAACGTGCTGGACAATTTGAATCTGCACATCAAGGCAGGCGAGAATATGGCCTTCTGCGGTCGCACTGGTGCAGGAAAGAGCACATTGGTGACCACGTTGCTGCGAACACTCGAGTTGAGTGCAGGCAGCATCACGATTGACGGTGTCGACATAGCGACCATGGGCCTGCACCGATTGCGCAGTTCGATCTCGCTCATCCCGCAGGACGCGGTGATCTACAGCGGCACGCTGCGGTACAACCTTGATCCATTGCACCACTATGACGATGCAACGCTCAATGACGCCCTCGAACGAACCAGCCTCACGGACCTCTCTCTTGACACGATGATCACCGAAGAAGGCGGTAATCTGTCAGCCGGTCAGCGCTCGCTCATTTCCCTCGCCCGTGCCTTGGTTCGCAAGACCAGGATCGTGATCCTCGACGAAGCTACGGCGAGCATCGATCAACAAACCGACGTGCAGATCCAAGAGGTGCTCAAGACCCAATTCGAATCGATCACTACTCTTACGGTGGCGCACAGGATCCAGACCATTCTGCATTCCGATCGCGTGTGTGTGCTGGACAAGGGCAGGATTGTAGAGATTGGCCGCCCCGAGGAGCTGTATGCGAACGAAAAGGGCTCATTCAGAAGTCTTTGCAACAGTGCCAAGATTCAATATCGGGATGGAAAGTGGCAGTAGTCGCTGGTGGGTGCAAGCCATATACTGCAACTTGGGAGGAGAAGGAGGGACTACCTCGACATCGTTCTTTCAAGCCATCTCAAAACATCCATCGTGAGCGCAGATGATCGCTCCTTGTGTGCGGGAACTCGAATGAATGAAACATACGTGCGAATTTAGCTTCTCTATCGACCAGAAAACCGATAAAACCTGCCGCAGCGAGTCCTGTAAGTCCTGCTGTGCACTTCTTCGGCCGAAGTGTCTTTCAGCAACTCAAGCCGCGTTTCGCCCCTTCGAACCTCGGCAATTCTGGGCAACAACATTGAAGAGATCGCTTATCAGATCGAACCCGAGGCGAACCGAGCCTACCTCCTATGTCCTCGCTCGACGACATCTGATTGGTCCAAGAGGAACACACTTCTTGCCAAGAAATAGTTGGCACCTCGCAAACGACACATTTCGCTCCTTGATTGCCAGTACGCAAGCGGCGGGCAGGCTAACGTTGTATGCTCGTGGGATGAGACAAGCCTCTCTGAATGCATTTGCATCACAAAAGCACATGAGAAACCCTCCTGTACGACTTGACCATTGGGGAGCCGTATGGAACGAGAAAGCCTGAACCGAAACCTGGGTGACCCAGATCGACTTATTTCCCCTTTTTTCTTTTTCTTTTTATTTAAATAATAATAATTGCATCGTGGTGCACCCCAAAACAGAGACTCGTTTGGCGACAAAGTGTCTAGCCGACGTCTTCAATGAAAGCTGCAGGCTCGCTGCCCTGGCATGCGCTTAATCCTCGCTTATGCTTTGAGTCCACGCTTTGTGTCGTTTTATCAGATAATGATTCGTTGGAGCAAATTGCCGCCCCTCGAGACCCAAAGAGACTCGCCATGCGGGCTTCATCTTGAAGCGAGCACGCACGTACCACACCGGCGACAGTGCACAACGACCGCTTCTGAAGCTCGGAAGATCACGGAACTACCTTCTCGTTGCTGTCGGTCGTCAACGAGCCGAACAGGATTCAGCTGCACTGTTTCAATCATGCAAATCTTCGAGCGGCCAATCACCATTCTGCAAGCACATGCTAATGTCTGATTCTTTGTCCACCTCACAGTCTCTCCGCCCGACAACCGAGCCGGCTTAAGCAACTCAACTAGCCGTCTTACTGTGACCAGACTGTTGCGACTAGCTTAAAGAAAAAATTTCCGAGTTTGTTATGCCAAATTTCGGGCTGAAGCAATGTTCTTGCCCTTATTTTTCGTTCGAAGCTTCCCTCGCTCAACATTTGACAAGACGAAACTCCTGAGCTGCAACCTCGCGGTTGAGTGACTTGTACCTGCGCCACTGTGCCAACGAGTTTGACAAGTTTCTAATCTCGAAGTAGGCGACGAGCCAGGCTGGGAAGATTCTTGCCTGCTGCAAGGTACTGCCGAGCTCTCTTTACCATAGCCGCTCCGTTCGTTTGCCACCGCTCGCAGAGCAGGGGTACAAGGCGGTCCGAGTTGAGTACCTGCAGAATACCCGAGCTGCTCGCTCGCTGAAACAAGAAGTGAATACATAAGGACATCAATCCTTCATTTCCCAGCACGAATTGTCCTCCATCACAAAGCAGACCATCCCCTTCCGTTCAGGCTGTCGACGCTATCCCAGTTGCAGACTTTGCCCCTGTCAACAACCATGTCGACCAAGCACCAGGATGATCTGGAGCCGCGTGCTTCTTCCTCAAGCGACGCCTCGCCCTTCAAAGACCCTGATGTTCCTGCTGACCGAACCACATCAGTGCACAGTAACAAGCATAAGGTGAGCGCTGTTCGCGATGCCGATGCGTCGAGCGCACATGAAGGTCAGCAGCCAGGCGTGAGCCGTATCGAAGCGCTTTATCGGGTCTTTCCACGAAACCACCCGGTGGTCTGGTTGGTCTACGCCAGTCTGGCCGCGGTGGCCATCTGCTTCTCTCTGGATCAGTCTACTACGGCTGCCTATCAGTTGTACGCAACCAGAACGCTCGGAAATCACGCCAAGCTGTTTGGTGTCATTGCTACAGTCGAGGCCATCATCAGTAAGTTTCTCTCCATCTTTTTCGCTCTTACGCTTGAATGGCATTGTGTATTGACGTGGTCTCCTCTGCTACCTCGTGATTCAACCAGACGCGGTCTCCAAGCCGTTCCTGGCCAAGATTTGCGACGTTTTTTCGCGACAGACTGCTTACCTGTTGGTGGCCGTCTTTTACACGGTCGGCTTTGTTGTGGTGGCATCGGCCCAGACACCTGGCGCTTTTGCCGTTGGAAGGATCATCACCGAAGTTGGCCAAGCGGGTTTCGATCTGGTGACCGACATTGTCGTTGCGGATTTGAGCCCACTTGAATGGCGAGGTGTTGCCACAGCCTTGACTTCGTCGCCTTACATCCTGCTACCCTGGGTGGGCAACTTGATCCAAGCACGTCTCAACACACCTGATCGTCCCGAAGGCTGGCGATGGGGCTACGGCATGTTTGCGATCATGGCACCCGTCTGCGTTGCTCCTATCATCCTTGTTCTCATGTACGTGGATCGCAGGGCACGACAGGCAGGAGAACTCTCGTTTGCTTCAAGTCGACTCGAGACGCGGCGTGCGCAGGAACACGGCACACTCGAGGTGCGCCGAGACACGCTCAAGCAGCGATACGCCAACTTGGTCCAGCTTTGCAAGGAGATGGACTTGGTCGGCCTTTTCCTTCTGGCACTGTCGTTCGCTTTGATCCTTGTCCCATTCAGCATCTACAAGGATGCCGATAAGCAGTGGCGCAACCCATCGATCATCGCCATGTTTGTCTGCGGCGGTGTCATCCTTGGCATGTTCATTGCCTGGGAGATGCTCTACTCGTCGCACCCGGTGATGAACAAGCGAGTGTGGTACAACCGGACCTTCCTGCTTGCTGTTACCATCGACATCTTTTACTTCATGGGCGGCAACATTCGATCGACCTACTACGGCAGCTTTGTGCTGGTCGGAACCAATCTTTCCACTAGCAATTGGGGCTACGTCGTCAATGCACTTTCCACGAGTGCGCTGTCGCTCTTCGGTCTCCTGGCTGGTCTGTACCTTCGCTTTTTCCATCGGTACAAGTTCCTCCAAATTGGCGGCCTGATGATCCGAATCGTCGCCATGGGCTTGTACCTGTACGGAAGAAATGGCAACCTGACCACCATGGTGGTGGCCTGGTCCCAGGTTCTCAACTCGCTCGGCGGTGCTTGTTCGGTGGTGGGCACCCGTGTTGCCTCGCAAGCCTCGGTCCCGCATCAGGATCTCGCCTCGATCATTGCACAGCTGGGCATGTGGACACGTCTTGGAGGCGCCATCGGCTCCGCCATTGCGGCGGGCATCTGGACAGGCACGCTGCCGAACCACCTCGCCGAGACTACTTTGACGGCTGCTCAGCAGGCCAAAATCTACGCAAGCCCGACTTCGGTCAAGACGGCGTACCCTTGGAACTCGGCTCTGCGCAACCAGATCAATGCTGCCTTCAGCAAGACAATGACGCCCATCTTTATCACGTCGCTTGTGCTCGCGTTCATTCCGCTGGCGGCAGGTCTGGTGATGCCCAACTACTACCTGGGCAAGACGCAGAACGCAGTGGATGGTACCGACAATTCCGGTCAAGTCATCGAGTCGCCCGAGAACAACCCCAACGCCAAGATTAACAAACAGAAGAGCATCTTTGCTCGCTTTAGGGGCAGCAAGTGATCGCCTCTGCCGAAGCTGAAGAAGTTAGAGAAGAGGGCGAAAGTGCTAAAATCAGGACTAAACACAGAGAGACGATGGCTTTGATTCGCTTTGCTTTCGTTGGTAGGTCTGCAGAGGAAGCTGCGTGTACAAACGATTGATCTCTTGGCTTTTTACAACATCAAATCTTGGCCCCCTGCATCAGTTCGTGTACGAAAGCTAAGAACGCCGACGACAGCGTCGTCTTTTTTGCCATTATCCGGACCGAAGATTCCCGGCGTGTTTGCGCTTGATTTGCTAGCAGGTTCCCTCCCGCGAGCTATGCTCTTCGGGACAAACAGGAAGATTTGTTCCCTTTGCCGAGCAGCAAAGACGGTGCACCGTGCTGTCTGTGCCTCTGGCCACTAATGAGAAGATTCTGGGTGTCGAGAGAACAGGGGAAAAGAAGAAAAAAAATTGAAAAGAAAAGAGAATTGAGAAAATCCCCCACTCTGACATATTCAGCCCTTCAGTTGTGAACAGATCGAATTACAGTGTTTTCCCTCTTATCAGATAATTTCTAGCGAGGTTCGTGCAAAAATGCGTGCATAGAGAAAGGCGAAACCACTCTGTGATTGGGCGGCAGTGGTGCACTACCGTCGGAAGCGATTCTGCTTGTGGGACTGTCGTTGGTGAAGTCACTCACAAAGGCCGTGGGCACGAGTCTCAGACTTTCCAGGCCATGCGGTTACCGGAACACACACGCAGCAAAGTCCTCGCTTGGCGGGTGCGGCGAGCGGGCTTGTTCGAGACTCTGCGTGTGCGTTGTTTCGACAGAGCATCCTTTCTTGGGCGACCTTGCCCCTTCGCCCACCTTTGTTCCATTATCTTCCCTTCGTGATTAGCTTATCCTCGTGTATGGCCTTGCCGTTGGCCCACCTATCCGCTCAACATCACCTCTATTTACCCCGCCGCTTTCTTATTTGCGCTACTCGCAGTCATGACTATCGATATGACACACCCTTCGGGTCCCACAAGGAGGATCGCGGTGCTGGGAGCATCGTATGCTGGACACCGAGCGATCCAGGTGCTAGTTGCAAGCCTACCCGACGACTGGCAAGTGGTCGTCCTCGAGCGCAACACACATGCCAACCATCTGTACGCTTTCCCAAGGATGAGCGTCGTGCGCGGTCACGAGCAAAAAGTCTTCATCCCATACACCAACATGTTCAAACCGGCAGGTGCACACCACGTTCAGCACGTCTTGCTGCACGCCAACATCTTGCAGCTGGACCAGGATCGCCGTCGAGTATCGTACGAACTGATCGACGACAAGGGTGCCGGCGTGCAATGGTTGCAGTGGGACTATCTGGTCTACGCTCTCGGCAGTCATCTGCCTGACCCCATCAACGTCTGGAGCAGCAGCGAGCACGTCAGCAGGCATGACGGAAGCAAGAAGATGGGTATCAGGTGGCTCAAAGATGCACAGGATCGCATTCAACAGGCAAAGTCGATCGTCATTGTTGGAGGCGGAGCCCTCGGAGTGCGTGAGTTTCTCTGCTGCACGGTCTCGCACCCAGTTTCTTGTCATGCTCCGGTGAGTTCGGTACTGACAACGAGACCTAATTGTTTCCTTCCTTCTTCATTCAGAGCTCGCAACGGATATCGCCGTGACCTACGGTAGCTCCAAAAAAGTGACGCTGACCCATTCGCGCTCACAGCTGCTGCCTCGATTCGATCCATGGATGCACGAGAAAGCGGCAGCAAGGCTGATCGAACTCGGTGTCGAGCTGGTCTTGGGAAGTCGAGTTGACTTGAAGTCCGTAAGCGGCGACAAGAGTTCGTTCAGGTTGATGGACGGACGTCAGCTGCAAGGCGATCTGACGGTATGTATCGACATTCTTTATCAAGAGCTTTGTCCAATCTAGGGAAAGAGCTTCTGCTGTTGACACTGCCATAACATTCTTCTTGCTTCGCTCAGCTATTCTGCCTCGGTCAGACACCAAACACTCGATTCTTGGACGCTTCGTCATTGACCGAATCCGGCATGGCCAGAGTGGATCGCACGCTCCGACTGTCCAACAATGACCGCATCTTTGTGATTGGTGATGCAGCAGATGCGTTTGGCGCCATCAACGCAGGACACACCGCCTGGGATCAAGCCGAAGTGGCTGCAAACAACATTCTCGCTCTCATCAACTACCCTCAAGCCGAACTGCAAGTATACAACCCTACTCCACCGGCCATCAAAGTGTCGCTTGGAATCGACCGGGCCATTCGACAGACACAGAAGGGGGAGCTCATCGAGGTGGACAGTGGCTCGATCGATCTCAACTCGACCAGCATGTGGACCCGACGCGGTCTTGGCACCGACGATCTGTGGCTTTAGTGGCCGTCACTCTTGTTGTGCGAAGTCCAAAGAGCCTCTTCTGCACTTAAAGGCGGTGATTTCTTGACAAAACGCGACCGACTGGAATAGATACAGCATGAAACATTCTCATTCAACAACGCTAGAAGGAAATGTAGGAGACAAAGCACCAAGGATGCATGGCGCACGCCCCTGACCGAACTCAAGCACAGGTGCTTGCATGTAGCACACGGCAAAGAAGCAGTCGATAAGCTTCAGGAGAGCGATCCAGCCATCACATGATTCAAAATACATTCCATTACGTGATTATACGGCGTTGAAATTTTGTTTTTCCCTGACGCAGCTAAACCTTTGACGGCTTCAACTCGCGCTTCGGAAACGTCCTCTCGGAGCGAACAGCGGCACAGCTTACCAAGTAAAGCATTCTTCCACCAGCTCGACGTTGACTCCCCTCTTGAGCAGGCCAATAGTTTCGTACCTGACGTCGTCACACAAACTGGATGGCCCGCAGAAGGCTACCTTCAACGTTCGATCGTGCTTGCGCGCCAGCAGCCTCTCGTCCAGGTGTCCAAACAGAGACGACGACAACGAACGAGGTCGCCCGTGAAATCGGAACACCTTCACCAAATCGCCCTCGACGCCGCCTCGGAACAGCTTCTCCTGTCCTTTGTTGTCGTCGATCTCGTCTGCGACGTGCGACAAGACTGGAAGCACAGCGACCTTGTCGGTCAGCTCGAATTCGGATCGAGGGGTCGAGATTTCTCCATCTTGAGCGGTGCTGGACTCTTCCTTTTTTATCAAGCCCAGTGCGACCGGATCAGGCAGGGCCGCCGTGGTGGCCGAGGTGACGAAGACGTCCATGCTAAACCGGCAGCCTTTCAAACGTTGCTCGTCCTGTGCCTGTTGTACAAGGTCATCAAATGCCTCAGCAAGCAATGTGAGCGTGCCTGGACTCCAGTGAAGCAGCAATGTCGAGGACAGTTTGTGTCAGCGAACAATTCACGGTGAGTCAAGAATGAATGTAGCTTACGACTTACTCTCGTGTCGAACGATCCAGACCAGCTTGCACGAGTTCAGACTTGATTTGTCAACGGCGCTCAGGCAAGAAGTGAATGCTGCGACGAAGAGCGGCCAGCAAAAAGTGATACCGATTCCTCCCGCCACCAATACGAGCTCCGTGGTAGACTCGCCGATCTCTGGCGCCGTTCCAAAGGGCCCTTCGATCAGAATGGCAATGCTGGGCTGATCGGCGAATGCGTCGATCTTTTCGATGTCCTTGTCCACGTCGTTCGTCTTGTTCGATTTGACCGCGTGGTGAGCGAGCTTGCGCGTAAGTCCTCCTTCAGTCTTGATCAGAAGGTCAATGTTGCCTCGAGACGGATCTTCTTTCGAAATGCCGGTCGCGAAAACAGTGAAGGGATGCTCGCCCACCCACTGCAAGCGTGGAATCGTGATTCTGACATCGTCCCCCGCTGCAACGCCTCGAAACAGAGTTGGCGGCTGGTCGGCAAAGCGAAGCTTACTCGCCGGAACCGAGATGCGAAGCCTGGTGTAGTCCGCGTCGACGCCGTACGCTTGAAGCTGAGCGGAAGCACATTCGATCAGAGCAGCACAGCTCCTTGATGAGGCATTCGATCGCGACCTGAACGAGAAGGAAAGATATGTGCGTGCTGCCCACCGAATGACACGGTCGAAGGCCCAGAACGCGGCAGCAAGCTCGGTCATCACTTTGAACGCGCCATACTGCGTCCATTCGACCCGGCCGGAGTATGAAAGCAAGTGAGTGTAAACCAAGTATTAGTCAACTGCCGTTGCTTTCCAACCGAGTTTCTTTGGCCTTGTCTACTGCCTCTCGAGTCGTTGGAACGCCTTGTCGAGGAGATGGACAGCTTCATCGATTGTATGACTAGACTTACCGGACCATAGTCTATCAAAGCGATGTGTAAGTAGGTACCGAGGATTGCAAAGACTGCCATAAGGATGTGCAGCATGACGAACACCTGAGCGAATGTTTTCCACAACAGTGTCGTGAGCAAGCAGAGGGTTCAGCATCGAGCGTCATCGCGCTTTCGCAGCTTGTGTCCGCTGAGCGGGCTACCGTAAACAGATCCATGCACTTACCTCATAGTGCCGTTCGCGGAGTGTTCGAAGAGATAAGATTATCAGGCCGAAGCCCATGGCGAGTCCGACAATGCCCCACCGTATGTAAGTCTCGGCGAGCATCTCTTTCACGCCGTCCGGATACGCGGCATAGACGACAGTGTACGCCACAGCGTGGATGAAGATGTGAGCCCAAAAGCATCGAGCGATCCAGCGATGATAAAGCATCAAGCTATTTTGTCCGAGACCAGAGACGATAGCCAGAGGTGTGCGCTTACTGGCCATGAGGACAAGCAAGGGGAGCTGAGCGGCTCCCAGAACACCAGTGCGATCTGCCAACGCACGACAGATCTGTGCCGACTTGCTGTCGATCGACGTCGAGCCTGCAATAGGCTCCAGCAGCTTGTAGAATGCGACGAGCGGTAGAAAGTTGACGAAGAAAAGACCCGAGATGACCATCCCTTCGCCTCGCAGTGGAAGGTGAAGCGTGAGCCAGCGGAGACCAGGCAGAGTAACGACGGTGGCATGTTTGCGGCTGAGCAGAGGATGCTCCCAGAGGTATGCTCGGAAGAGTCGAAGTTTATGCTTGAGGTGATTGTGCAGCGATTGTGCAGCCCACGCCAGTAAATTGTTGAAGGCAGCTGCCAAGATTAAAACCACAAAAAGACCGTACATGGCAAACCTGAAAGAAGGGGGAAAGGTGCGAATCGTCAAGTCAGTAAGCCAGGATGACAACGCTATGAAGCGGTGATTAAGGTCGGTGCCGCGCCGCCACCACACGGGCTCCTCGTGGACGAGCCCCAAAAGCTGATGCGGACTGCTGAACTCACGCTGCAAGGCAAGGCACCTTCATGGAGTTGTAGTAGTAGCTTTGATATGCCACGAGTGAAGGTCCTTGTTCATCGGGAGGAAGCGTGTCGATGTACTCCAATGCTTCGGGACTCATCGTCCAGGGATTTGGGATCATTGTGACTGAGTCAGGCCTCCTAGTCAGCAATAGCAGTTCGGGCTAGGGCAATCAACGGAGAAGGTAAGTCAGGCTACTTCGTCTCTGGCTTGTACAATCAGAGATGAAGGCGAGGATGCAAAGATTCGGACTGAGGGAAAAGTGGGAACTCTTGACTTTGAGACCAGGCTGGAAACATACGTCTTTTATAGAGGTCTCTGCAGGATTGCGAAGATTCGTGTAAGGTTCCCACGCAAGACTCTTCAAGTCCCTGGGACGGCTTGCGCAGATGTCCTGTAACGACACTTGCTTGAAGGTCTGTTTTGCTCCAGTAGGCTTCCTGCTAGCAGTCGGACAGCAGACGAGCTGAACGGGAAGAGACGGATCGAGTCTCTGAAAGGAAGATTCACTTCGGGTCACGAAAGAGGCTGACGGCAATAAGAACGATACTTGCCCTTGTACTACTGCCCGAGACTCAAATGTGTATCAAAACAAAGGGGGAAAGGTAGTCGAGAAATAGGAACCTCGACAACACAGCTGATTGGTTCAAGGGTGTCCTGTCTGTGACGGGGCGAGAACCAGTCTCACTCAGCATGCGCATCGGAGACCAGAGCCACGAGTGGCCGCCGGACAAAGAGAGCCACGCTGCACCCCGCTTCGAGCCTACGGACAGTTGTAACCGAGCAGGCGGAGGTGATGCGGCTGCAAGAGCTCATGCATCGTGTGATAAATCTCCCCGTGAAACGAAAACGGGGCTGCGGAGGCATAATCCGAATGCAGCAACTTGTTCCGAGGCACACATTGTCCGGTCCCGTCGCACGAGCACAGTTCAATTGGCTCCTTCCCACAACAGCGATACCTCGGCATGAGTGTCTGTAGGCGAGCCGACCTCTGAGTTGCTGCTTAGCGACACTGAGCTGCATCGCAATGTGCAGCTTTTGCTGTGAAGTGAACACTTACGCAATTCTGCAAGCATGGCATCGATGGCAGATGGCATACATCGAATGAGCACCATTTTTTAAGCCCAGTGGTAAATGCTTTTCACGGACCGATTTTGTCACGGAAGAGCGAAACTGCCTGAACGGCTACATAGCGCCTCGCAGTGTACGGCACACACTTGGCAATCTGCGGTCCAATGTGTATGGAGGATGTGCTCGCACGCGAACAAAATTGCGCGGAGATTGAAGTGCATGCGGGAGACGGCGAAACTTATCAGATTTGCGCTCGCTCACCACTGCAACTCGCTCCAATCAGATAAGAGCTTGTTTGCGAATTTGGGCGGGCTGTCAAACAATGCGTTTGCTGCACCCCCGAACCGTCCCGACCAGTGCATGCTCATTGGTGACTCATTTTTTGTTCGTCTTCCCTTCAGTCGCAACTGCAAGCCTCATTTTTGCTGAGAGCTATGCGAACATTGCGTGCTGCGCGGCGTAATCTCTCAGCGTGCCCTATGAAGGATTGCACGATCTGTTGAAATCAACACTCGACAATCAGGTCGATGCATCGAACGTCTCAGGGATTTCTTGCCGGTATGGAGCAGTCCAAAAGCCTGGCCACTGAGCTGCTGACCGAGCGTAAGATTGGCAACAAGACCATTTTGCTTTGCTGGCCCCTGTTGGAGGCCATCGCCAATGGCGGACCCAACACAACTGGAGACGTTGGCATTCGTTGTCGTTTTGGGACATTCAAGCACCCTGTTGCCTGCCGTATCCCGTGTGAACATCAACGGCAATCCGTTGCAGGTGTCGGTCCAGGGCATTAGCCCCATTGGCAGGCAATGTGCTATATTGATTGCCAGCCCCTTTCTTCCCGCTGCAAAATGTCGGCCGGGCAAATCATTGTTGTTCGCTTTTGTCCTTATTCTATCAAAGAGGACCCAGCGATCTGTGGGATGGTCTCTCACATCGTTTGGACTTGGTCAAAACTGATTGCGCAACGGCTAATCTGATCATCGACATTTATCACACTGGCTCATCCGACAATGCGATAGATTTACGACTCTGCACTGCGTGCACTCAAACAAGAGACAGCCGGAGGACAAGGCCGCTTGTGTTCAACGTAATGAGGACTGCATGCATGGTTGATGGACAATTGAGGGAAACTTGGTGACTACCAAAATCATCTTCAACGTCCTCACCGTCATTTTGGCACTTCCATTCAAGGTAGTCATTGGGGTGGTTGCTCGGACGCGGTGTGAAATACAAAAAGAAATTCAAACCTGAGACGCGTCTGTATTCACCTGAGGGACGGTCTGCTTCAAGGAAAGTTGGAATTTGTAGTGAGCAGGGGGACGGTCTGCTTCAAAATGGAGGACGGTCCATTACAGGTCCAAGGACGGTCTGGTACAAGCTGAGGGACGGTCCAATACAAGCTGGTGCGCAGGTGGCAACAAACCTCTGCACCGTCACCGTCACCACTACTCAGCCATGCCACACTTCACCTGCCCCATCTGCAAGTTCAGCTACGCAGCTAGCAACATCACCAACCACATAGGCAAAGCACACCATGGAGAGTGCGTCAGCCAGGCTGCAGCAGCTGCGGTGGGGTTGGTGGCATGTATGTGCGGACAGGTGGTGATGAGTTAGGGTTAGGGTTAGGGTTAGGGTTAGGGTTAGGGTTAGGGTTAGGGTTAGGGTTA
>NW_012133802.1:339129-445580 GCF_000403515.1 Pseudozyma hubeiensis SY62 | reverse complement strand
CCTAACCCTAACCCTAACCCTAACCCTAACCCTAACCCTAACCCTAACCCTAACCCTACTGATTTGAGATGAGGCTGCAAAGCCGGAAGGGCAGCCCAAATGGCAAGATCGATGATGTCGGGAAAAGGCTCGTTACCCGATTCGCTTGCCAGATAGAGCCGCGCGTCTGCTTGGACTCAACGTCGATGCTGACTTTGATGTGCTCCAATTTACAACAGTGTAGATAAGCCGTTGAAAGCAAGTTTCTGATCCAGGGTCAGGTCCAGGCATCTAGTGGATCTGACAACATGTATTGGCTAGACTCATGCAATTGGACGGATCGAGGTAGTCGATGACCATGACAAAGACCTTGCAAGGGAGGCCCAAGATGACGCTCTGCCGGATCCTAAACTTGACGCGCTTCAGGGCTGAAGAGGATGCCTCATCTGCAGCTGGGCGCTTCTGTCTTCTGATCGATAGTTTGTTCTCTGTGACGTCGCCGGGATTGTTCACAGAATTGTGATGGGCAGCAATGATGCTACATTCTGTGCAATGTCCAGAATGATCATTCACCGGTTGCGATGGTTGCGAGCGCTGATTCTGGCACGTCAGCCCTAAATCCGACTTCATTCAGTGCAACGAGGTATGCGCATCTGATGCCTCCCTCGTTCCAAGGCAAAGAGCCACCAGCAAAGCTTGATCGCACAGCTATGCGGTCACTCAAAGTGTGGGCAGAGCTGAGTTGTCATGGACCTCAAGCTCTTCCCGAGGCGTGAAACAAGGTTCAAAGCTCGGCCTCGCCATTCCTGCGCTATCACACGACAGGCACACACGATCCTCGATCAAGTCAACAGCTTCCGAATGCGCCTCCGTTGAACACATCGTTGCCGGTGTCGAAGCGCTTCCGGCTCCGAGAATATAGTCCAGGAACCAGAACGCCCTGAGCCTATTGTCGCAAGTTGCAGAAAACCCGAGCCACGCCATGCAGGTCACGGATCGACACAGCTGTCAAACGGCGGCAGATTTGGCGACTGTTTTCTGTGTTGTAAGGCGTCAGCGAGCTTTTGTCGCCTAGAAACAGCCAAGCTGTGCACTAGGCGAGTCACGGGTCGCGGGAACTCCGCGCCCGACAGGCGAAAATGAAGATCCCGCGTCAAATGCCAAACACTGCCGTCGTCTCAACACCGAGGCGGCGGCTTGCATGGGATAATTTCAGACTCAGCCACCGCCGTCAGAACGTGCCCGACCCCGCAAGACAGGCTCGTCGTGAACGCAGAAGCAGTCTTGTACATGCATATCCTCCGCAACGCTTGTGTTGATGCCCCGGCTGACCAACAACAGAAGCTTCCGTGAACGCGGGAGCAAATTGTATTTGCTTGTGGGTGCTTTCGCTTCCGCCGGCGAACCCGCCGCTTTTGTTTCAGTAGAGTGAGACACGCGGCGTGATGTACCACAGTCGTGCAACGTCCGACGTCGGACCGGCAAAACAAAGCATTGCAAGTCCGCAAAGGGTTTTTGAGATTGGTGCGTCCGCTCGACATAGACCATTTGAGGTACATCGTCGATCAAAGACCCTCGCGCAGCAAGCAGCACGTCCCGTTGCCGAGCAGAGTGTGTTGCAACCGTTCCGCGAGTACGTGTCTCCGAGAACCATACGCCAACTTACCCTGTCGTCGAAAGGCATATAAACCTTTCTTTCGAGCATCTGTGTACCCCAATCTTTCATCAGCCCTCGACAACGAGCCCCCCACCCCTCCCTCCAGCTAAATCCTCCTTGGGTCAATAGCAAGAATGTTCCTCAAGTCTACTTTCGCCGCCACGGCATCGGCTGCTGCTCTGGTGCTGGCCTCGCTGACTTCGGCCGCGCCCACCTCATCCAACTATCAGCCTGACTGCAAGAGCATCGGCAAAGGTGCATTTGGATACAACTCGTCTGCCATCGGCATCTACTCGAACAAGCCTCCTCAGACCTATCTGACAGTCGCAAGCGACAACAACCGACTTATCGCATCGACCGTACCAGACTACCAGGAACAGACTCTCTTTGAGTTCTTCAATTGCTCCT
This sequence comes from Pseudozyma hubeiensis SY62, assembly GCF_000403515.1. Taxonomy (NCBI): domain Eukaryota; kingdom Fungi; phylum Basidiomycota; class Ustilaginomycetes; order Ustilaginales; family Ustilaginaceae; genus Pseudozyma; species Pseudozyma hubeiensis. The sequence continues at coordinate 443,536 of NW_012133802.1, read as the reverse complement.
ACAAGCCTGCACCGTACGTTGGCAAGGGTGCCATCGACACCTACCAGGGCTACATCAAAGCTCCCAATGGCGAATGCGTCACCGTCGCCGACACTTCAAGCAGTCGAAGCTACGTGCTCACCAGCCCGTGCAAGTTCAACTCGGACAAGTCGTACGGCAACGTCGACCCTTCCCAGCACTTCCAATTCCAGACCGACACTTTCTACAGCTTCTATTCGGTCGTCTTCCTCTCCAAGGTTCATGGTCCCGTTGACACCAACAGCTTCGGCTCGGGTGCACACTACCACTTTTCCATCTCGGACAAGAAACGCCCCTACCTCATCTCGAGCCATCAACCTAGCAACCCCCAGGACGGAAAGTTGAACGAAATGCTCATTGCGCAGATCGGCGACGAGTACAAGCCCACCACGAAAACCTTCCCCGCTTGCAAGGTCGTGAAAACGGGCAACGTCGAGCTTGTCAACACTCAGACCGGTGCGGTCCATCCTGTCACCACCGACTACGGCCACCAGTTCCCCTATGCACAAACCATCCTCATTGGCGGCACGGGCAACCCCAGTTTCAGCTTCTTGGAGTGCGACTCCGAATACATGGGCTACAAATCCGACAGCACCAACACCTACGGCCACTTCAAGTCGAATGAATTCGACGGAGAGGCCTCCTGCTTTACCAAGCAGACCGGCGGCGATCTCAACGATCTCATCCTCGAGAGCCAGGTCAACGGCAACCCGCCAGAGTACGATACCAAGGATCAGATCCCAGCCTACTTCCGCATGCAACAGACCAGCGACGGCTACTACCAGCTCAATTACTTGGGTGGTCGCGCTTCGGACAACGTCACTCCTTCGCAGTGGATGCCCAAGCGTGACGCCAGCCAGTCGGACGACGTCACCACTGTATTCGTCGATGCCAGCAACACTGGCTACACGCTGCGTTTCACCAAGGCATAAATCGGCTCGACTGCATCTTTGTCGCATACTTCGCTTAGTCAGCTCACTAGCATCAGAGAACATTGCACAGATCACACCTATCGTTTGCGAACAATCTCCATTCATAGCACAATCTCCTCCGGCAGCCGCAGGCTGCAATGCACAAAGTTCTGCGAGAGAGAGCGTTTGAAATGATTTTGTAAGAGCCGCCACGAAGCCATGAAGAGACGAAGAGGCTGAGGATTTCGCTTCCGAGCACTTTGACGCTGAGGCTGGGTACGATAGGGTCTTTCAGCACAGGTGAGAGACGAAGTCGTCGTAGTCGGTGTAGTAGGTGTGGCTGCCCACGTTGCCCATGGTGTCAACCACAACATAGTCGATGTACTTGTTCATCGAGTTGATGAAGTCCTGCTTGACGTTGCGAGCGTTGTTGTCAAACTGCTTGGCGGCGACGTTGTTGCTCTGGAACGACCAGTAGGTGCTTGAGCCGCGGTTCACCGAGCAAGCATCCGGGTTCGGTAGGATCGAGATGGTGCCTCTTCCGTTTTGCTTTGCCCACTGAAGGGCACTCATGGCGCCGGCTGTTGCGACGTGGTCGCCGGGCGCGACGCTGGCGGCGACGTGCGTAAAGTCGGCCGACACGCGGTAGCGCTCAGCGTCACGCCAGCAGGCAAGGTAGTCCTGAATGCTAAGCTGAGTGTGGAAGACGTTGATGTAGGCCTCGCCTCCTTTGTTGACGATCTCGCCGTTATTGATCTGAGGGATGATCCTGAGGCCGGTAAGACCGCTGTAGTGGGCGTAAGCTGCGCAAGTCTCGGCGCCCTTGTAGGTGTACTGGCTCGAGTCGATGGCCGAGGTGGCAAAGAACTTGAGGTAGACCGAGGTCTCAAGACCAGCCTTGCGGACCGAGTCGGCAGCCTTCTCAAAGATCTCTGGGCTCTGAATGTCGAGCACAAGCATGAATGTCGCGCCGCCATTGCCCGAGATGTAATTGGAGTAGTAGCTGAGCATCTCATCGAGCGTCTGCATCTTCTGCGAGCCGTCCGTGACGAGCTGGGCGTTGCGACCGTAGATCTTGAGTGGCGTGTCGTTCCACTGACTACCGGTTCGCGAGTTGATGTTGATACCAGCAACAGCTGGCTGCCTTCCGAGAGCGACGTCGACCGAGTTCAGCTTGCCTCCGTAGTTGTCGACGGTGGTGGCGCGGTTGGTGAGCACGTCGTGAGTGACCATGACGACACCGTCCGAGCTGAGACGGAGATCGAGTTCCACACCGGGCAAGCCGAGGTCGCCAGCGCGGTAGAGGGCACCGATACTGTTCTCGGCGTTGGCCTGGCTGTCATCAACATCGTGGAAGACACCACGGTGAGCGATAGGTTGCCAGGCGAAGGCAGTGCCGACCAGAGCAACTGCAGCAACGACAAAGCTCGAGAGCTTGAGGAATTGCATCTTAAGTATTGATGAAGAGGTGTGGAGCGCTGGAGCTGCGTTGTTGATGGATAAGGACGAGCTCAAACATCCTTCGTGACGCTGCTTATATAGGCGTTGAATGGTGTTGGAGCCGCCTTACAACAACTCGCTCATTCTTGCAGGAGAGTTGATGCGACCATGCACCTTTTCGAAAGCGATGCATGCGCTGAGGAAGAGCCATCATCGTTCCTGCACGCCCATCAAGTCGACGTACTTGCCGAGCAACAGGCGTACTCCATCCGCAACGCCGAACGTGCCATATAGCCCACGTTCATGGTTGGATTCGGGAAGACCATGACCAGCTTCGAAGGGGTCAGAACAAGAACGTGGAGATCGAGAAGGAGCTGCTCTACGTCGGGCATCCGTGACTGCAGCTCGAAGTCTGTGGTAGAGAGCGATCGTGGAGGCAAGGACACCGCTAGATGCAGCAGCACAACGGAACCAGGAGTGCTTGCTTCTCCAATCGACTGAATTGGCTTCGGGACGAGCATTGACGGCAGTGGAGAGCAGACAGGCAGCTAGCGAAAGATGTGTCTGAGCATCGAGCGCTCCCTCGATGGCGCGTCTCATGTCTCACTCACGATCGAGGAAGGCTGCTTGTTAGCACATGTTGGTGATCGTGTATTGCAGCTTGCGTGTTCAGGCGGACGAGAAGATGAAAGGAGATGATCCTACATCGTGTGTAGTACCGTCTCTGGAGGTCTGTGCTCGGATGAGGAGAGATCGAGCCAAGGTGTTTTTCGGGACACCGAGATCCGAAGACCGGCACAAGCTCATGTGGGGATCGAAATGGCCCAGGGACGAGGGCTCTGATGGCAAATCATCGATGGGGTCGACGGTGTGAGATAGCCGAAGCATGAGCAAACAAAGCTGTGATGACGAGCATGTAGAGAGGATGCTTGGCTCGTCTTGGCGACCCCATTCTCACGCATCAATGTCGGAGCCTGAACTTGTACGATCTCGCTGTGGTACAATGTCGATACAAGGGCAACATGAAGCTTCTCGAAGATCATGACCCTTCCCTGCACCAAGGCACACGTGTCGCCGCCGGCACGGAAATTAGGTTTTGGGCTGAAGTTCCCTTGTGCACGGCATCTGTCAGATACTGTAAAAGCAGCACGTGCGTCTACTTGCGCCAGCTAGTCGAATCAGTCTCGTTTCTCGAAGCCAAGAATTCGTTTCTGTCATCCGCATCTAGACCAGCTCTAGCTGTACCATCGATGGTTACGGCCAGTCTCGACGCATTGGATTCCTGCTGTTATCGTGCAACCCAGGCCGGGCAGTCGTGCCGTATGTACTGTCGACACGTTTTCTTGTTTGCAAAGTTGTCTGATGGGAGATTTTCTCTCATGCGCACAAGTCTGCATCCCGCAACCTCACAAATTCAGTCTCTGCCCTCTGCCGGTGCGATGCAGAATTGGGTTTGGATCTGACAGCCACAGTATGCAAAAGGCATCGCCTTGGCAAACAGATCGTAACTCCTAGGTTACTTCGATCATCAAAACCCTCCTTCTGCGTGCTTCGGCTGCCGTGCTGGTTATGATTGTCAGCAAATCTTGACAATCCAAGAGCATTGCAATAGCCTATTCACAGGGCACATGCGAAAGGGACAATACTGTGAGCAGCGGCATCTTTTGGCGTTCGAGAGAGACCGAGCAACCTCCAAGCGAAACACGTGCGTCCAAACGAGACCTTTCATGCCGAAACATGCAGAAAGGCTTCCCGAAATGGGGTTGTACGCAGGTTCCTGGAACATCCAGATCCCCTGCGTCCGCTCTGTGCGTCAGGCGAGAGGATCGCGACTGTCTACGAGTTCGACAGCGTCGTGAATACTTTGCCTGCTGGCTCAAGCACCTCAATGACCTTTGTGGATACCTTCTTCTTCCAACCTTCAATTCGAATTGCTCTCTTTCATCTCCCCATTTGCAGTTCGTGAGCCTCTCGCCACTTTGACTGCCAACCAATCCGGGCGATATATATGCCGCGAGGTATGGATATGTATTTACTTGGAATGCTCCATACTTGAACTTCTGCCTCCGATAGTTTCAATCATGAAGATCTCGGCCTTCACCCTGCTGACACTACCGACAGCGCTTCCGCTGCTCAACAGCACCCTTCGCGAGGACTGCTGGGTGCCAAGCAACAAGGTGATCAGCGCACCGCAGATCTCGTTGCCGTTGCACAAGGAAGACGCCAAGCCGATTGTGACGCATTGGCCAGCCCAGAACTGGACCAATGAAGAGTGTATCGTCAAGCCGCTCGGATGGGGTCGCGACGACTCGTCCCAGATCCAAGAGGCGGTGCTGCGTTGCGGCAATGGTGGTACCATCACGCTGCCGGCTCCCTACACGTACACGATCGCCAACCGCATGTACATGAAGCTCAACCACGCTCGACTCAATGTGCATGGACTGCTGTCGTTCACACCCGACCTTGGCTACTGGATCGGCGAGTCGCACCGCGTCGAGTTCCAAAACCAGAGCACAGCATGGATCGTCGAGGGCAACAACTACCACATCAGCGGTGGTGGCTGGAAGCAAGGCGGTATCTTGGGTAACGGACAGGCGTGGTACGGCCGTGCTGCTGGCCAGAGCAATCAATTCGGTCGACCGATCAGCATCTCGCTCTACAACAGCACCAACGCCACCATCGACCACTTTTCCTTCTACCAGCCCCAGTTCTGGTCCATGTGGGTGCAGGACTCGAAGAATGTTCACATCAACAACATTTACATCAACGGAAGCAACACGGATCCCGCCGGCAACTCGTCCAACTATGCTACCAACATCGACGGTATCGATACGATGAGGGTGGATGGCTTGCACCTCGCCAACTGGAACTTCCGCGGTGGCGACGACTGCTTCGCTCCCAAGGGCAACACGACCAACGTGGTGCTGCGCAACTTTACCTGCGTCGGTGGTGGTATCGCTTTCGGCAGTGTGGGCCAGTTCCCGGGCAGCCCGGACTACATCACCAACGTCAGCGTCTCGGACATTAAAGTGTCGGGCGAGGTGTCGAAGCTATACGGAGGCGCCCAACCCGCTGGAGGAGCCTACTTCAAGTCGTGGGTGGGCGTCTCGATGGGAGTGCCACCCCAGGGCGGAGGCGGAGGAAGCGGCAAGGTGAGCAACGTCACCTTCACCAATTTGGAGGTCGACAACACCACGCAGGCTGTGTTCATCAACAAGTGCTACTACAAGGTCAAGGATCAGGCCAACTTTTGCGATACGTCCAAGTTCCAATTCGACAATCTCAACTTCCACAACGTGACCGGCAAAGTGCTAAGCCCGGACGGTATCAACCTCAACTGCTCGGCGGTGGCACCTTGTCACAACGTCACGTTCAGCTCGGTGGATTTATCCTCGGCGGTGAGCAATAAGACGGCCGGCGTGGTCCTCACCAATACCGTCAACGTCACCGGCGTCGCCGACGCCAAGAAGGTGATCACGTAGCTATCTCGTCTCACTCTATAGTTTGTCGACCTCGCGCTTGGTCTAACCCAACGGCTTGTAATGTCGGTGTCGATTAACAGTCTCTAGCAAATGACTTATTGTGTGAGCGCGTGCATTGCATGTGGGCGAGACATGATGAAACTGCAAAAAGAATGAATACAAATGCGAGGATTGTTCAGCTGCCCAGTCGATCTGCGATGGTTTGAGTGACAAAGCGTTTGCCCTCGGGTGCCAGATCCGAGTTGACTGCGAGCGCTTGAGCAGCATCCTGGACTGCCCTGGTGGAGAGCGATGCCTGCTTTGCGTCTGTCTGGACACCAGTAGCTTTGAGAAGAGACTGTGCTTGGAATCGCTCGTACGAGCCTCCGATCTGCTCGTTCTGCAAGGCGATCCTGGCTGCCTTGAGCTGCTCTGCCAACGACTTGTCGTCGGATGCCCTGAGGTCGGATGAGCGTGTGAGCGCTGCGCGAGTGTGAGTCAGGAAGCCCGCCGCCACGCTGGTTGGATTGTTGGTGGGGCCGAGAACGTTGCGTGCACCAGGAACGATGTGGAGCTTGAGCGCACTGTTGGCGGTCTTGATACCCGGAAGGTTGAGCTTCGCGCTGGCCGTCTTGGCCGCAGGAGCAGCAGCGGCCTTGCCTTTGCCCTTACCGGCAGCAGCTGGCGCGGACGGTGCAGCAGCTGCAAGATCGGGGATGAAGACGGAAGAGGGGCGAGGTGCCGATGACAGCAAGCGTTCAAACCCAGGCTTGGAGAAGAGCGGGTTGTTCCAGTCGGTCTTGGGGAGCGGAGCAGAAAGCTTCTGTGGAGTGTTGGAAAGACTTTTGTTGTTAGAGCCTCTGCCAGCGCGGGCCTGGTTGGAAGCGGAGGTGGCATCAAAGACCGAGGGCAGCCGCTTGTTGCGTCGATCGCTGCCTGCGTTTCTGTTGTTGTTGTTGTTGTTGCTTTTGGCGCCGCTGCCTTCTCCGCCTCGTTGTGATGCAGAGTTACGGGTCCTTTGACCTGCACGAAGTCGATCCGAAGCGCCGCCTCTGGATTGAGGGGAGCGCTGCGATTGGCTGTTGGGTCGCGGACGAGATGCCGAGGCGGATGAGCTCGTGGCTGACGGAGAAGGCGTCGAGCCCTCTGCTAGGCGAGAGGCGCTTGAGGCGATACCTCTGGCAAGCGGTCGTACGCTGACGATTGCTTTCGATGCAAAAGGCATGGTCATGATAGGCAATGCAATGGTGTGGTAGAGGGGAGGCACCGTGCAGTATAAGCAAATTGATTCATTTGGCTGAAATCGTCGAGAAGAAATGCTTCTTCCGACCCTCGCAGGCACGTGACGTTCTTGCCCTTCAGGTGTTACGTTCTCTCCAAATCACACTCCACAACAAATCTCGGCGTTCAGGACGTCAGCCAAGCCACGACGAGAAGAAGTGGACAGGTCTAGCCCGATGCACGGACTTGAGGTCTTGCGAGCGGCTTTGCTTACATGCGTAGGACGACAACCGACTGCCCACCTCATTACGACCAGCCTGGAACCTAAGGTGATTAGTGTTATGCTCAACCTGTTCATCGCCCTGCGCTCAACTGCTCCATCTCTGTCTTCGAACCTCGTTCGCCGTGCTAATCCGACTTTTACCTGGGCACTACGACCATCTTCCACACCGAAACGAAGCACGATGGCGCCGGCGACAACTCCGACAAGAACAGTAGCTCGACGAGCTTCGAGTCGCAGTGCGGCCGAAAGCCCGGCGGCATCATCTTCCACCACATCGCCGGTCAAGCCGAAGCGGAAGGCATCCGAGTCGTCGTCGTCTCGAGCGAAAGAGGCGACCGAGGATGATTCCGCAGCGAAAGATGAGCTCGCCGCTTCGGAAGCCGCGACGCCAGCGAAAAAGCCGCGCAAGAAGACGGTATCTGACTCGGACTCGCCGAGCGCTCCCAAGTCAGAGGACACGACGGCGGATCCTAGCTTGCCCAAGAACACCGAGATGCCAGCAAGCCTCTCGTATGCCCGCCCGTCAGCACCTGGCAGCGTTCGCATCACATCGTGGAACATCACCAGTCTCAAGTCAAGCGAGCCAAAGGGCATGATGCGCTACCTCGAAGCAGAAGATGCCGATATCGTGGTGCTCTCCGAGACAAAGGTCAACGATGCACCAATGCATCCCGGTCTCACCAAGATTTACAAGCATCAATACTGGGGTATCGGCAAGCAGAAAGGCTATGCTGGTCTGGCCATCCTCTCCAAGATTCAACCCGTCAAGGCTGTCTACGGCCTACCTGGTCTCAAAGAGCAAGATACCAAGGGTCGCATCGGTGAGTTCTTCGTGCTTCGTGCTGTACTAATGCTTCTGCTTCTTTCGTGTCGTAGCTGACTGCCGCTCCTCTATGGGTGTTGGAAATCATCCGGTAGTTACGCTTGAGTTTGAGAACAGCTATCTGGTCGGAACATACGCCGTCAACGCAGGCGAAGGTCTCAAGGTATGTCGCTCGCAGCCCTTGTTTGCAAGCTTTTTCCCTCCCTCTATCCTACATCGGACCGCGCCCTCTTTGTGGATCTCTTCCGCTACCCTCAAGGTGGAGATCTCGTGCGCGGTCCGCAGATCGACCTCAGCAAAGAGGCAAGCTGTCTTCATAATCTCTTCGAGCACTGTTCGGCCATTGTGCTGCACCATCTCTCACATCGAAGGGCCTGATGCGACAGCGACAATGTACCAGCGCCATGTGACGAACAGTCTGGCTGTAGCTTGCAGATGCTGACCTTGTTTCTTGTCAATCTGCGTTTCTGTCGCCCTTGTCCCGATCGAAAGACCATGGCAACGAAACAAGCATGGAACGCCGCTTTTGCTCGCTACCTGGCTGAACTCGACGCATTGAAACCAGTCATCTGGTGCGGCGACCTCAACGTGGTGCAGGACGAACGCGATCTGGCAGCTGCCTCCAAGAAGTGGAACAAGAGCCCCGGATACACAGCCATCGAGTGTGACGCGCACCGCGAGCTGCTTCAAGGCGTCGCAACGCCAACATCAAAGCCACTTGTCGACGTCTGGAGGCAGAAGCATCCAGATGCCATCGGACACTACACCTTCTACGGCTGGAGAGGGTTCTGCAGAACAAAAGGCATCGGATGGCGGCTCGACTCTTTCATCCTCTCGGAACGCATTGCCACCAAAGCTCTCGAGTGCGAGATCAGGCACGAGTGCTACGGCGCCAGTGACCACGTTCCGATCTATTGCGATATCCAAGGCCCATTGTAGAGCGACATGATGGTGCGCAGAACCCTTCGTGGCAATTTCAACGTCCCGAACGAAGCTCGAGTTTGCTGTGTGGGCGTGTCGCGTTGAGCTGCCTGTTGCCAAACGAAAATCGTGGTTGTGGAGGGGCATGCGGCACGTGACCACACGCGGCAACAGATCAACACAATTTGGTGCCAAAATACCAGAGCAACACAGGCATCCGCAAAAATACACGGCAGCTCAGCGCGGTCGTTTGAACTCGGCGGGATTTGAGCTGTCTGTGCATGTGTTGATGTGTCGAAAGCTTCCTCACTGCTTTCACCTCCATCACTCAATCCACTTGCCTCGATCATCATCCGCCTCAAGACGCGCCACCGCGCTGCAGTCGTCGCCACCTAACTGCCTCGCTCACGAGGTCTCGACACGCTTCACCATGATGGGTCCACCCGCCGTCACGCCTCGTAAGGCACCCACCACTCCTTCGCACAACAGCTTCGCCTTTGGTGTGACACCACACAAAACGCCTCTTCGCACACCAGGAGGCTCCAAGATCGAGCAGACTTCCTCCACGCCCATCATCGACTTCAACAAGATCGAGGCGCAAAAGGAGAATGTCCAACCTCTGGCAAAGGGCAGGTCGGCTCACGCCCTCTCAAATACGCTCAACATGCAGCACAAGCAGCGTCAGACTCTGCTCGCCCAGCAGCGCGCCGAACATGAGCAGACCGTCACATCCCAAGACAATGCTGACTCGGACGATCCTCTCGAAGCGTGGACAAGATACGTAAAGTGGTGCATCGACAACTATCCATCCGGACAAACGCACGAATCCGGTCTCATCCCGCTTCTCGAGCGTGCCACGCGTCACTTTAAGGATTCCGAGCAGTACACCAATGACCCCAGATACCTTCGACTCTGGATCCTCTACGCCAGAAACGTAGAGTGTGCCCGCGACGTGTACAACTTCTTGCTCGCCAACGAGATCGGAACAAAGCTCGCAAGTCTCTACGAAGAGCTCGCCGTCGTCCTCGAGGGACAGAGGATGTACGACGAAGCAGATGCCATGTACAAGCTCGGAATTGCGCGGAAAGCCAACCCTCTCGACCGCATCAAGCGCAGATACGAAGAGTACAAGACGCGCATCATCCTCGGCCAACAAGCTATCGCCGAGTCAGCCGGCTCCTCAACATCCACCATCGTCACAAACTACGCGGATGCGCTCAAGGCAGCCATGGCTACAGCAGGTCGAAGCATGCTCGGAGAAAAAGAGTCCGCTGCAGGCCCAGCCCGTAGTCACGCCGCCAACGTACTGCGAGGTGCCGGAGCAAGCATCGGCGCCGTTGGCTCAAGCACGCCAACCCCTTCCGTCAACAACGGCCGCAAGCTCAACGTCTTCAGCGACGAAGACGACGGACGTGGCGCTAGATCCAAACCGCAAGGAGCGAGCACAAAGGGCTGGGACGACATCGGCACCGTTGCCTCGCGCAACCAGGAGAACGTGCAAGCCGATCGCTTGGCTGGCAACAAGAACTTCAAGATTGGAGCAGCTGGTGGTGTCTCTAAGAAGCCGGGGTCAGGCTTGGCTGTCTTCCGAGACTCTGACGATGATGACGACGACGGCGAAGCCGACGAGGTACCCGCAACACCCAAGCCTGCAGGTGTGCTAAGCCCGAAAGACCATTCTGCTAAGCTCGCTTCAGGTCTTGGGCGCAAGGCGCAGTCCACCGAAACAGATCTGCTTCGTACCAACCCTTTCGCCTATTGGGGAAAGGACGCCAAGCTTGTCCCCGACCCAGTCAGTCTTCGAGCCGCTGCCGTCGCCGAACCGCCTTCCTCGCGTAAAGTGTCGAGCAACGGCGAGAGGCACCGTACCAAGACCACCGTCTCGCGCTCAACCCAGTCCAGCTCGTCGTCTAGCAAGTCGACATCCCATGTCGCTGCCAACGCCGCTGCCACTGCCGGCAAGCGCGAAAAGCACGCCGCCCCTGTCGCTCATATGTATCCTTCCTTTCGATCCAGCACCCACAAAGCGTTCTACAAACAGCGAGGTTGGCACAGGGAACTGACCCTCGAGGAACTCATGGCTACAACGCGAGGCTTTGCGCCTGCTATTGAAGGCTGGGAGGATGCTGCCGAGTCCAGCAAGGTTCCACAGGATCCTTGGTCCTACCTCGATCGACTCGTAGGCCGCTGGCTTCCCGAGGACCCCGCTGCGCCAGAGCCAACCGAGACAGTCCACATCGATCAGACCACCGGCATGTTCCCCTCCAGAGACATCTTTGACCCAGACAATTCGGTTGCCAATGCAGTGGCGCTCAACCTTCGACCTGGCGGCAAAAAGAAGAAGAAACGCGAAGGTGACAACACTACCAAGCATCGCATGAGCCCCACTCTCATGACCAAGGCTGCCGTGCTCGAAGTCGAAAACATGTTCAACGGCGACAGCGACTCGGACGAAGAGGAGAGCAGCGAGGACGACGACGACGACGAAGAAGACGAGGATGACGACTTCATCGCACCTCTTGCCAGCGTCTCGAGACATGGCCACATGGGTATCAACCTCGGCTCGTCTGCCGATGTGCCGCCGACGCCAACGCCTCTGTCGCGATCGAACAACCTCGCCAAGGCTGGACCGCAAAATGACGAGAACGCCGGCGTTCAAGCGACACCTTTGCGAACACCAGGCGGTTTGGCACCGCGACTAGGCCTCGGCGGCGCTACTCCGATGCGAACTCCGCTTGCATCCAAGTCGGCCCTCGCAGCACTCGGTTCCAAGCCCGTGTACATCGAAGAGGACGATGACGAAGACGCAGACGCAGTTGCAAATGCAGAGTCTCAGCATCAGCTCGCTGCCCGCCTCGACGCTGCATCCTCCTCGCCAGAACGGTTGTCCGATCAACCGGCTGAGAGCGCTCTCTCTACGGCAGCACCTGTGCCAGCCACACCTATGCCTTCCAACCGTCAGTCTGCGAGCCGACGCTGGATTGAGCCTATGACGGAAGAGGAGGAAGAGGAGGAGGACGACAGGCAAGCGTTCGCTGTCGATGAGAACGGTGAGCCCATCGATGGCCAGATCGCCGGCTACGAAGGCAACGAGCACCTCTTCCGACCACAGTTCCAGCCGCTGACACCCATCACCGAGGCGACCTACGAATTCACCCGCTACACCAATGCGCGCACTCCAGGCACCGTGACGCGATCTGCCATCGGCTCAGCACTCAAATTCCGACGCCGAGCCAGTCAAGATGACGATGACGATGACGACGATGAAGATGACGCTCCCGGTGCAATTCTGACCGCAGGTCCCATCGCTGCTGTTGCTGCCCCGAACGAGAGCGCACCCGCCGATGACTCGCAACCTTCTGACGAACGCAGCTTCGCTTCCACCTCGGGCGAGGATGCCAACCGCTCCGCATGGAACGCTGATAACAGAGCCTCATTCGAGCTGACCAAAGGCTTGACGATTCGCTGCGCCGCTCCCGAAGATGACCATGACGAGGGAGACGCAGACTTTGTTGAGGAAGGCGAGGCTCAGGAGCAAGCACCTCGACGCGAACTGCACGAACGATTCGAAGAGTCGCTGATCATGCAGGACTCTGAACAAGCTGCCCAGGCTGAGGCATTCGAGCCACGCAACCCCTGCTCGCCCGTCGACCCCGCCGTCCTCGACGCCATCCTCTCGCGCCTCGATACGCCCATCGAATCCGTGCCTGGCTTTGTTAGCCTGACCACCTCCGCCAGCGGCAGCCTCGTCTCCGAGCTCCAGAAGAAATGCAAATCGAGCCTCGCTTCCAATCAGATGACGCGCAAGAGTATGGGTGGCACAGTGTTCCACGGCACAGGCAGGCTCTCTTCTCCCTTCAAAGTCGACATTGGCGGCAAAACCTTCGAGATCCGAGGCAAGCTCGGCGAAGGCGGCTACGGAGCTGTCTTCCTCGGCTACGACATCAACTCCGTAGCCACATCCGCTGCCATCGAAACGAAGAGCAATGCTGACGATGACGACGACGACGATGATGATGATGACGACGATGAAGACGAATCCGACCGTCGCAAACAGCTCGCCATCAAAGTCGAAACGCCCGCCAATCGATGGGAGTTCCACATCCTCTCTCAACTGCGATCGCGCCTGCCTTCAGCTCTGCTTCCCTCGATCATCTCTGCGCGCAAACTCTACTGCTACTCGGACACGTCCTTCCTCCTCCTCGACCTGGGTGAGAAGGGCACTCTCCTCGATGTCGTCAACCACGCCTTCACCGCTGGAGTTGCTGCCTCCGGCTCCGACTCCTCCAGCAGCAACCCCGGCCTGGAAGAAGTGCTAGCCATGTTCTTCGTCACCGAACTGCTGCGCAGCATCCTCGCACTGCATCGAATCGGGATCATCCACGGCGACCTCAAGATCGACAACTGCCTGCTTCGTTTGGGCGATGTTTCGCCCGCTAGCAGCTGGTCCAACATCTTCGCGCGCGACGGATCGTCCGGATGGTCTTGCAAAGGTCTCACTCTGATCGACTTTGGTCGAGCCATCGATCTGACGGCTTTCCCCAATGCAGATCAGACCTTCATTGCTGATTGGGAGACCGATTCCAAGGACTGCTACGAGATGCGTAACGGTCAACCCTTCACCTTTGAAACCGACTGGTTCGGCGTTGCCGCCGTCGCACACTGCTTGCTGTTCGGAAGGTACATGGAGACGAAACGAGATGAAGCGACTGGCAAGTGGAAGATCACGGCGAGCATGAAGAGGTACTGGCAGTCAGAGCTGTGGAACAGCTTGTTCATGGTCTGCCTCAACCCGAAAGCCAATGACGACGAGCAGTTGAACAGCCAGGAGGTGCTGCAAAAGCTCGAAGGCTGCTTGGACGCCATGCAGTCGTGGCTAGAGGCAAATTCCAACAAGGGTGGAAAGAACCTCAAGGGGCTGCTTCGAAAGCTCGAGATCTGGGCGATGAAGCAGGGCCATTAGAGTCGATCACCACTGCAAATTTTGTACGCACCTTCATATTATAGATCCGTCGCAACGATCATGCAAAGCGCATCCTTGTCCGTCTCATGTTCACCGAAGCGTGTCTGCTCAGGATCTTGGACGCACAGACACGGTTTGGGAAACGTGAGAAATCAATTGCATTTCCGCATGCCATTCATTCTGCCCTTTCGTTCCTGCTCGGCTTATCGATCGACCTAAAGTAGCCCATGACGGTGAAATCGAACGGAGCTTGCTTCGTGAGCAGATCCGGTAGCTTCTCTCCAAAGGATTGCGTAGTGTTGCGTCTACTAGAGCGACGTTTGGACGGCGTCGAAGCGTTGTTGCTAGGTTGCTGGGAAGCTGCTGCCGAGCTTTGAGCTGTGAGTTTCGTTGCTGCTTTCAGCGATGTGCCGCTTGACGAAGCCTTTGCATCCTCGTCTATCTGCACTGTGTTGGCAGGCTTCTTGCCCAGAGGCGTGGTGCCCAAAAAGGCAGCCAAGATGCTCTCCGCTTCGCTCTCGGTCAGCGCTCTCCCCTTCTCACCCTTCGACACCTCTTGTTCCATATCGCTGGAATCGAATGCTTCGCTGAGCGCTCTCTTGACCTCGCTACCGAGCCCCACCTTCGCCGAGGGAGATTGGGACAGCACGAGCTTGAGCTTCTTTCTCGTGCCGGGTGACGACTCCAGAGCGGTCAATGCTGAGTCGGACGATGTGGCTTCCGGGTCGGACGCTTGTATCTCTGCTAGGGACTGCGACACCTTGAGGGAGCCCGTATCGGCGACGGTAGGATACATGTAGCCGATCGAAGACGCGAGGGACGATACCGAAGACGTCGTCGAAGAGGCAGAGGGAGATCTCTGTTCGCGTGACTTCACCGATGATCGTCGTATGCTGTGGCTTGCTCGTCGAGGGGACGTATTGTGCCTGCCATTCAGCACGGATTCAACTTGCTCGTCTTCGTCCTCATCGTCGTAGTCAAAGTCCGAGAACGATCTTTCGGCGTACCGGCCTTGTCGAGCGGAAGCTACTGCAGCGGCAGCGGCAGCAGCGCGCTGCGGCCGTCTCGAAGATGTACTTTCTCCGTCTTGCTCCTTGTCAATAGCTTTGCCTTTGTAAGTGCCCCCCACCTCAGGGCTGCCGCGTCTACGCATTCCTTTCGCTGGCGTATCGTCGGCCTGGAATGCAGATGACCTTCTTCCAGCAGCGCTAGCCTCTTGGTCGTTCGCGCCTGAAGATCGGCGTCGCTTGCGCCGATCATGCTCGGCCGCGTCCACAGCAGCCGATGTCAGAGGTGTTGGCAGGCTCTCGACCCTGTGCTTAGGCTGACGAGCACTGACCCTTCTCGAAGGATCGCTCTTCTCGTGCGACGCTGGCGGCTGCTTGGCTGTGGGACTGGCGCTGTCCGCCGTCTCCCAGGTGGCGCGACCGCCCTTGATGCGGATCTTGAGCCTGGGCGATTCGCTGCGCGAGACGTCGTCAGCCGCTGTAGCCGACTCAGTCCTACTCGACAACGCTGCCGGTCCGGGCGAGGCGAGCTTGGCGTCGCTAGTGGTCGACAATAGCAGATCATAGCGCTTCAACGTTTCGTAGGCATCATCAAGAAGTTCCTTTCGGACGTCTTCAATGCGCTTACTCAGAGGTCTGCTGTTCGGTTCTGACAAAGAAGCCTCTGCTTGGCCGTTAGCTTCAGACCGGACCTGATCTCGAGCGACAACGATGGATTGAAGCAAACGAGCCTCGGCCGTCTTGATCTGGTCGATGCGCGTCAGAAGCTTCAGTCTGTCCTTAGAGAGGCGATCCACCTCTGCTTTTCTCTGTCGTTTTTCGGCCGTCTCCGGCTTGCGGTGTCTGCGCTCGTAGGCGGCATCCGAAGTATCTTCAGCGGCTTCGGAACGGAGACCGCGAGTTTTAGGCATATAGAGCGTGTCGTCTCGTTGCTTGAAATCCGGCGTCTCGATGAGCTGCTGCCGCTTGATGGCGAGAGTCGACACAAGCGATGCAAACGAGGATGGCGGTACGGGTCGGAGGGACCAGGCCAGGTCTCCCGACTTCGTCGGTGCTGAAAGCGCGAGGTCGCTGTCGTCGTGTTCAGCCTTGACTACGATCGTGTCTGCGGGCAAAGATGGCGCGTTAGGAAAGATGGCACGCGCGAGGATCCGCGAGTCGGAGGTAAGGACGACAAGGGACGAAGATGTCAAGATGCCTGCCTCTGATGAAGAGTCGGGACCTTGCCTTCCGGTTGGCACCGAAGGTACCGCGCCATCGAGCTTGCTGGTCGAGCCGGTAGTGCTGTTGTGATGGAAGCTGGATGCGGACGGCGAAGATGGCGGTTCGAGAAGCATGAGTTCCTCCTCGAGCATGGATCCGGCGAGAAGCGACGAGACTTGAGAGAGGCGTGCCGGCATGGTTCGTCGGCGCAAAGCGCGTTGCACCATCGGTGTTGAGCTGGGGCCTGGACGCCCAGCTGCAAGAGAGGACTCCGATGCTAAAGCGGTGTCAGGCGAATTTGAGGATGCTGTCTGTGCTGAGCTGGACGAGGACGAGGACGCCTCCGTCTTGACGGTTCGCACCGCAGAGAAGGTTGCAGGTGATCGGTGTTGCGGGGTAGAGGGCGCCGTTGGCGGAGGCGAGCTAGGAGGAGATGAGAGCTGCATATCCACGTCCGCCACGTCCTGCGCCTCCTTGGTGTTTGTCACGACCGTCATTGCTGCCGATGTTGATGTCGCGTCCATCGGCTCTGCATCGGTTATGACCACATCGTTTTGGGAGGTGACTGGGCTGCATTGCTCGATCTCGTCGCTAGTTGCGTCAGAGTCTGACACTGCGAGATGGGACGCTCTACTCGGCACGGATGGTTCTGAGCTCGAGCTTGTGGGTGACGCTGCGAAGAGCGAGGCGAACAGTCCAACTGCCATGATGAGCCAAGCAATGCTGAATGCTGTAGTGAGAGCGAGCCGGCCGAGGTATGCTGGATGAGCAGCTTTGGCGTCAAGCCCTGCCGGCGAGAGCGAGAGCAGCTCGCTGCTGACCGATCAATGGGAGGGCATCAAGGCTTCGCTTTCGTCGTCGGAATGGCGCTGAAGTGAAGGGAGCAAAGGGAACGGTCGAGGTATCGGAGGATGCCGTCGACGCGGGACAGTCGGATGAGTGAGCCAACTTGATCCGTCGCGGGTGATGCCGAAAGACCCTAAAAGCGCGAGTCAGGTCGTCAGAGCCGTTGGCTGTCACGGCTCTTCCGATGGAATCGCTGGGCAAATAGAGGTGGTGATGTCGTGGTGTGAAGGATGGCGTGCGGCTGAGTCGAGCTGATGGATTCAGTATCTCAAGCCTTTGCAAGGATGAGCAGGTTCAGCGAAAGGGTTCTTCCGACAAGCACAGTCATATTTCGCAAGTGTTTCGGCAATGCTCCGCTGACAGGCTGCACAGTGTTTTCGAAATTTGGACTGCAAACTCATATTCCGCCATACACAGCTCTCGCTCTTGGTTCGTTCGTTCGGTTCTGTCACGGACGATGCCACGACTCTCCGGCCCTGAGCAATGAGCGATGAGCGGTCTATGTCTGTGTTTTGGATCTCTGCTTGCTGAGCCGCACTTGGCACGGATGCCCTTGGCGAACATGAACAAGCTTCAACAACGGTCTCGACGGTTAACCTTCGCTTGCTGATGCCTCTGACGAGGCCAACATAGATCCACAAACCAAAACCCGAGAAAAATGAATGGGAAATTGCGGTAACAAAAAGGGGTCCACAAACTTCCTGCGCCAGGACCTTGGTTGTTGTTGAGTGGACACGAGCCAGGACGAATAAGGCTAGCATCAGACTTTGATGATTACGACAAGAGTACAGCTTTTACAGAAAAGAGGCTACAGAGATAAAGCAAGAGACTTTGGAAGACGGATACAAGATGTTAGGCTCCTGATACAGTTTAGGGCGCAGAGAGGCACATCTCCATGAAAGTGTCGTAGTTGATTTGGACCCAGCCGGAACGGTTGTTGTCGTGGCGTTGGAAGGACTCAGTGAGCGTCTTGATGACGACGCATGCACGTACGAAGCGGTCGAAAGTGATGCCTGGCGTGGCTCTCGCTGGTCCGTTTGAAGGCATGCCACCTGCAGCGTCAGAAGTGACTGAAGGGGGTGTTAGTACAGAGAGTCGTCAGTCTAGCGATCGAGCCTGAAGTTCTCGGGCGTGCGCGCGACACACTTACTGTATTTCTGGGTGACGATGTGAAGCAGTTTAGGCGATAGGCGATATCCGAACGATTGCAACGCGTTGGCGAGCTCATTCTGGTCGATGGAGCCCGAACGGTCTTGGTCAAAGTGTCGGAAGACGCCTTGCCAGTCTTGAATGTACTTCCACAACCCAGCAAACTCGTTGAAGCTGATCTGGCCGCTGCGATCGACGTCGAAGACGCTCATGAGCATCTTGACCGTATCCAGGTCGAAGGGAGTCCAGTCTCCATTAACGAGTGCCTGGCTGAGTTCTTGCGCATTGATCTGGCCACTGCGATCGCGGTCGACGGCGATGAACCACTGCCACAGCTGCGGATCGGCTCCCGGGGGAGGGCCTGTGGAGGCGTTGAAAGCCTGTGGTCTACCGTAGCCCTGAGGCGGCGCTCCGTAAGACGACTGCTGGCCTGCGCCACCGTAACCTCCTTGCTGTTGGCCGGGAGGAGGCGCACCGTATCCGGACTGCTGCTGTCCGGGAGGAGGAGCACCGCCATATCCACCGCCATAGCCAGCGTGCTGCTGCTGGGGAGGGGGTGCGCCGTAGCCTCCTCCAGGACCACCACCGTATGGCTGCTGCTGCTGTCCGTAGCCGCCCTGCTGACCGGGAGGAGGCGCGCCGTAGCCACCTCCCCCTCCAGAGTATGAGTATTGGTTCGACATAACCAACGTCGAGCGATCCTCTAAAGACGCGAGTGTTTGACGTATGGTCCGTGTGCGACAAGAGCACTTCTCGCTTCTAGATTGCGAGGGCTGTTGAGCGGTATTGTAGATGGTGGTTTATCGACAAGCAAGCAAAGGCTGCTCCACCTCATCATCCGCAGATGGCCCCTGCAGTGCGGGATGACGTCGGCCCGTAACGGCGCAGCGCAGCCCCGCGGCACAGCCGAAGCCGGGACTTTTTCCAGTGTGTGTTACATCCGTGAAACTGCCTCCCACTCCAAAAACCCCAAAGAGAGACACGACCCTTCCAGTTGAGCATGCACGCGCTGAGCGTCAAAATGACTTTGGCGGTTGGGCTTCTTGCTCGTCTTGGCATGTTCTCAACGCACGGAGCCTCCGAAAGTAACACTTCGCACACCGACTTGGACACGGTCACCTCTTTCATCGCAACCACCACCTCCTCCTGTCTTTGTCGTATCGAATCAAACTCTGGCTTGGTTCCTACGCGCAGTAATCGAAGTCTGGGCTGGTCCCAGCTCGACACCTTCGCCAACATGCAGTCGTCCGCATACGCACCCAGCACACCCGACTCGCGCACACGCGCAAAGGTGCGCATGGACGCCGTCACATCGCCATCGCATGCCTCCAGCTCTGTCTCGCATAGCTCTTCATCCTCCATGCTTGGCTTTCCCATCCCGACGGACCTTTTACTAGGACTGCTCCTCAACAAGACCCTCCTTGCCTCGGCAGCTTTGCTCTTACGCACATGGCTCACATCTTCGCATCGCGAATCAATACACTCGCAGCTATCTTCGGTCGATGATAATACAGCCTCATCAACAGGCAGCGTCTCGAGCGGCACCACTTCTTGGGCTATAGCCACCTTCGCCTTCCTCATCGCCGCTGTTGTACAGGCGATATGGTTCAAAGCGTGGCAGTGGTTACCAGCCGTCAAACGAGTCGACAAGCGCAGACTCTGCACACTGGCTGCCATCACATTTGCGCAGCTGCTCGTCTGGCTCATGGCTTTGCGAAAGCTCGATGCGGTCAACGTCATCATCTTTACTCAGTACTGCGAGATTTGGGCCGTCGACCTCGCAAAGAGCCTCGGAGGTCGTAGCTACGGCGGCTACACCACCCTCTTTGCTCTCGCCGTCTCGTTCCTTTCTTCCATCTCCAACGCTGCTTCACCGATGTCCGCATCCACCGAATACTCGGCTCACCTTCTCGATATGTATGCAGACGCCGACCTGCCGGACAGCCTGAGGAGGAATCGACCAGCAGGACTTGCATCGCCGTCCCAGCTTCGTGCTGTCTCAGCCGCCGTTGACGCCTCGGCAGCCAATTTCAGCGTGTTCGGCACTCTCACAGGTCACATCTACCTCCTCATCTTTGCGCTTCTTACGATAGAAAGGGAGAGCGCGCTTTTGAGCGCAAGCAGAGACACTGGCGGTCGACGCAGAGCAGGCATCGTGGCCACCATCGTCGCTTCCGCATTCACGCTGCCCGCATCGCTGTTCCTTCGCGTCTTCGGCTTCTCGACTTTCCCGCCCCTCTCAACACTTATCCCTTCCTCTTCAACCAGCGCTGGCTCTGCAAGTTTGAGCCACCTGCCTGCGTACCTTGCCATCAGCTTTGGCTTCCTCATCCTCGAGCCGCTCATCGCCACCTCTATCGAGTCTCATGCTTCCACCAAGGATCGCGTGGCACATGGCTGGCCCATCGCCATCCTCGCCTCTTTTGCCATTGGCTTTGTCGGCTTCGGCTTCAAGCCGCTCTGGTCGCAGCTCGCCGTCGCTCTGCTCGTCGGTCAAGCCCTTCGTACCATCCTCAAGAACTCGCCCGATCACATTTCGTCTCGCTTCAGCTCGTCTTCACCGAGCAAAGCAGATACACCGCATGGAAGCGTAGCGACTGCCCCTTCCTCAGATGTCTCTGCCATACAGGAACTCGTAGACTCTTTCAAGTCGGGCGTTGCCGCCTCGAGGCGCACCGTCAAGATCATTATGGCCAACCCAGACTCGCGCAAGATCTTCCAATTTCTCCTGCTCAACCTCGCTTTCATGGGTGTGCAGCTGCTGTGGGGAGTGTGGACCAACAGTCTCGGTCTCATCAGTGACGCCATCCACATGTTTTTCGACTGCGCTGCCATCGGCATGGGCTTATTTGCCAGCGTAATGGCTACCTGGCCAACCGACTCGACGTTCACCTACGGCTACGGCAGGGTCGAGACGCTCAGCGGGTTTGCCAACGGCATCTTTCTCATCCTCATCTCGATCTTCATTGTCTTTGAGGCCGTACAGCGGATCATTGAGCCGCCGGTGATGCACAACAATACCCAGTTGCTTATCGTCAGCAGTATGGGGCTTGGTGTCAATCTGTTCGGGATGTGGGCGACGGGTGGGCATCATCATCATGGCCACGGTCACTCTCACGGTCACGGCCATGATCACGGGCACGGGCACGGTCACGACCACGGGCATGGACACTCGCACAACATGATGGGCGTCTACCTGCACGTCATGGCCGACACGCTCGGTTCCGTCGGCGTCATCATCAGCACCTTGCTCATCGGGCAGTTTGGATGGACCGGGTTCGACCCCATCGCATCGCTCTTCATTGCGTTTATGATTGTCGGCTCGGTGATTCCGTTGGTGCTCGAGTCGGGTAGGATCCTTTGCCTGGAAGTGGGTGAGCATCGCGAGACAGAGATGACCGAGGCGTTGGATGCGCTGCGCAGCATCGAGGGAGTTGTGTCGTACCACTCGCCGCGGTTTTGGCCGAAGGATGCCGAGACGTTGGTAGGGGTGATTCGTGTGCAGGTCATGTGGCCCATCGCTACGGATGGTGAACATGGAGCTCATCATCACGATCACGATCACAGCCATGATCACACCCACGGACACGTGCATGATCACAGCCACGATCACAGCCACGACCACGGTCATCGCCACGACCACGCCAGCGAACAAAGCAACGGCACAGCAGCATCCCTCTCCTCAGCCACAACACCAGAAGCCATCGGGAGAAAGATCGAGAACCTGCTCAAATCACGCATACACGGCCTGGAAAGTGTCGCGGTACAGCTGGAAAAGGTCGCTGGAAGCGATTCGCCCTCGAACGCGGGAATGACAGGTACCCCCATGTCGGCTTCGCCCTCTTACAGCAGCATGTACGACGCAAGTCCGACAGCGGTGCGTGGCAATAGCGGTGCGCAAAGGTTGTCCCCCGTCACTGCGCATCGACACTCTCACCATCATCATCACCATCATTAGCAGCTTCGCACTCATACAATCGAAGGTCAGATTGCAGTTTCAACACATCGGATGAAAGTGTGACACGCTGGATGGACTTCGATTTCGACCTCATGGGAAAACACTTGCTGCCACAGAACACAAATTGGAGGTGAAAGAGGTATATCCGATTCAAAACCCAGTGTGACAAGATGGAAGAAACATGAGCAATGTGAAGGTGTAAAGTACAGAATACAAGGTTGCAATCAGAGGGCTACAACTCTTAAGGAGCAAGCGACTTTTCGGCGTGACCAGGCTCGGACGAAATGGCGCTCTCGGCAGCGTTGACCTTTCCGGCGTCGAGCTGGTTGAGGCTGTCCTCCTGCGAGTCGAGCTTCCTGAACGAGATGGAGAAGCCGATGAAACCGGCAAAGGCGAGGCAGCCAAAGACGGTGTAGGACCAGACCAGGTTGGGGTCGCCCGAGAGCGAGATGAAGGCCTGCTGAAGGGCGGCAGAGATGGCCGAGGTGAAGAGGAACATGGACATGACGAGCGAACGCATCGACTTGGGAGCCTTGGAGAAGGCGTACTCGAGACCAGTGATCGAGGCCAAGATTTCAGAGACGGCGATGAGGATGTACGAGCCGGACTGGATCCACACGTTGAGTGGAGCGGGGATGTAGACGGCGGTGGCCTCGGATCCATCGGCACCAGGGTCGGCGAATCCGTCGCCGTTGATGTCGTAACACGTCGAGGCGTTCTTGCCGCACTGCGAGGTCTTGTAGATGTAGTGCTGGACGACAGCAGCCCAGACCATGGCAAGGGCACCGGTCAAGAAACCAAGGGCAATCTTCTTGAGCGGAGTGAAGTTGATGCCGGCCTTGCGGAGAGCAGGGTAGAGGAACAGATCAAAGATGGGGATAAGGATGACGAGAACGAAGGGGTCCAGGTTGGAGACGACCTCGTTGGGGAGACCGTGAACCTCCATGGTGGCAGCCTGCGAGACGAGGTTGTTGGTGATCTGGTTGTAGGTGAGCCAGTAGAGGGGGAACCAGAGGAAGACGGTGCAGGCCTTGAATCCACGTCGCACCTCGTCGACCCAGGCGTCATCGAAGGTCATCCAGCGCGGTTTGGTCTCGGCGGTCTGCTTGGAAGGCTTGGCGTTCTCCCAGAAGTCGTCAGCACGCATGTTCTTGACAAGCTTAATGGGGTTAAGCGTCCAGCGACCCTTGGTAGCGAAGGCCCAGAGGCGCAGGCACTCGGAAAGGACCGAGCCCGAGGGAGGCGTCTTGACGTAGTACTTGCTGCCAAAGGCGAGAACGGGGATGCAGAGAGCAAAGACAATGGTGGGCAGAGTGTAGGCGAGCCAGAATCCAACGTACTTCTCCGAGAAGGACATGCCGAGCTGACCACCAAGCGCACCAATGTTGATGAAGAGGTAGAAGTACATGAAGATTCGGCTGATGGTCAAGATAGGGTCGACAATGACACGCTCGCCGGTCTTGAGCGTCTGAACCGACTGCTTCGAACCGTTAACCTGTTCGGCGATGAGAGGGCTGATCGTCGATTTGAACCAACCAGTTCCGACTCCCATGACGATGATGGCAATGACGAAGCAAGCCATGGCACCATTGGAATTGTCGAGAACGGTAGGGACAGAAGAGATGATGAGGAGGATGTGACCGACCATGGCGATGAAAACGGCGATGCAAATGGTCTTGAAACGGCCCCAGCGAGTATCGGCGAGATAGGCACCGAGGATGGGCATGCAGTAGACCCAGAAGGTGTTGAAGGTGGTCAGGCCAGTGGCGGCCTGCTGACCTTGACCGAGGGCACCGGACTGGTTATCGGCACCACCGGCACCAGCGCGGCTGTTGGAGGGGCGCGGCTGCTGGATGAAGTTTTGGAAGACCTGGATGCATCCGTAGTAGGAGAAACGCTCGGCCAACTCGCAGAAGGCGATGGCGTAGGTGGTCCAGGGAAGCTTCTCGGGGACACGTCGCAGGGTAGCGAGGTCCTCTTCGGTGGGAGCGACAAAGTCGTCATCCGAGACGTCAGGCTTGACGCGAACGCCGGACTCGAGGTGGGCGACAGGGTGAGCCTCTTCCTTGCCACCGTGAGCCTTGACGTCGGCGACGTAGACGTCGCGCTGAGCCTCGGCGTGGCCAGCGATGGCGTTGTCCTGGATGTCGAGAGGCATGATGGCCGAC
Source organism: Pseudozyma hubeiensis SY62 (assembly GCF_000403515.1). Classification (NCBI taxonomy): domain Eukaryota; kingdom Fungi; phylum Basidiomycota; class Ustilaginomycetes; order Ustilaginales; family Ustilaginaceae; genus Pseudozyma; species Pseudozyma hubeiensis. The sequence continues at coordinate 419,164 of NW_012133802.1, read as the reverse complement.
GACTAGAGAAGGGGAAAAGGGGGAAGGGGTGTTTTGGGTGATGATGGAGGAGAAGGAAGGAAGACACTTCCGACCCGACGGATGCTCTTTATACCGGACCAACGAGATGAAGGCGGAGCAAAGATGAAAAGGGGGGCAGCGCACACACGATGATTGGTCAAGCGACCGAGGCAGACGGAGATTGGGTGGATATTGCGCGTTCAGAGCGGCCAATCGCGGTTCATCCCTCTGTTCAGTTGCGCCTCCTCGAACGACTGTCGGGTGACAGTCAACCCACACCCGAAGCTCTGGGCTGCGCTGCGATGCAGGTCCAATGACCCACGAGAGCGAGAGAAGCGGTTTGGATCCGACTGCTGACACTCCTCGATAAGAGTGGCGTTCGAGCAAAAGCCTAAATTCGCCTCTCTCACGGGGGCGAACCACACTGTTCTGTAGCTCGCTTGATGGTGTGTTTGGCAGCAAGGAACCTGGACTTCGGTCTACGCCGATAAGGCGCACCTCTGCACTGGGGCACACCAAGAGGCAATGAATCCTAGTTGGCATTGTGCAAGAGGCGCAAGCGAGCCCGACAAAGAAGGAAGCTCGAACTTTTTTGGACGTCTGTGTTACTGCATGTGGCAGCTTGACAGGTGCACTCCGCCTGTGTTTTTTCTTGGCAAGTCCCATGAGTTCTGCAATTTATCAATATCTTTCGAGAAAAAAAAATCCCTCATCGAGGCCGTGTGCACTCGGGATTCCGCCCTGTGGTGAGTTGATCGTCCATGCGTTGAATGATCAAAAGAACACCGGTCGTCCTCTAGAAGAACCAGAGATCATTCGCTGAGCTCGTAGGCAGACAATCTCAATCGTCGGCGTCGGTAAGTGCCGCTCTTGCTGGTCGCCGCCGGTCTCTGTAATTGTCGAATACTCAAGGGAGCCCCATTCGCCCAGACGGGTGACCACCTACATCGAACCTCTACTTGCCTCCTTGCCTGATTGATGCATTGGACCATTGGAGTGTGCGTGGCTTACAGCATTTGGGTGTAGTGTGCGGGACCGTATCGAGATCGGAGCGCACCTGCCCGGCGTCACCCAAGCCAGGCGTTATGCAACATGGGGAAATGCGCCTTTCTCCTGCTCCCAGCCAGAGATGCTGTGCGACGCATATTATCCAGACCTACACAGTATTCTGAGCTCCGCGTTCGCGTTGGTTCCTGGAACCGATTCGGCTGCTTCATCAGTGCGTGGACGCTGTGCCCCGCATCCTTCCTTATCTGCTGTATGTCCACAAGGACACTCGTAAGCGAAGCAATCCTCTATCGCGACTTGTGACCCCGCTATCGTTCAAGCTTCGGTATTGTCGGATGGTCCGAAGGAGACTCTCGGATGCGAGATCAAGCCACAGCCGAAGCCTTCCTATTGCCTCGTTGTCGACTTTTACAAACCCAGTCGGTGCTGATCATTTGGCCAACCCTTCACTGCTTCTCGTTCAACATCAGCACCGGCTGTTCTCGGAACACGATTGCTGGCACAACTCTAATGTCCGACACGCTCAACACGCTCGAGTCGTGTGAGGTGCGTCGACCTCGTAAGCCAATGAAAGCCAGAAGACGAGGCTGAGCAACGGCTGTCGGCCTTTGAACCGAAACAACGGTGAGACTGAAGTTCATTTCAACGCAGCAGAAACAAACGGCTGTTCGGAGGCGAGAGAGCGGTGAAGCAACCACGCCAAGAAACTCGCCTATAGAAATTACCCAGCTCGCTTCTTTTGTCGTTTTGGTCTCGTCTGCCAGCGGCGGAAATCGAGGTGATGCCCCTACAGCGCATCCGCCAAGCCTCAGGTTCGCATCACAGTGTTCCGAAGGTCCATGCAGCTAGTCCTTTGAAATTCCGCACCTCCGCTGCTCCGCTCCAGTAGACCGAACGCGCCTTCCTTTCCTCAACCGCCGATTCGATTGCGGCATCGAAAGCGAAAGCCGTCTTCAGTCCTGAGCCTGACTTTAGTACGTCCAAACAGAGTCGACCACCTTCTAGCTCACAGCAGTGGAAGGTCTAACTTACCCCAATGAGCGCGTCGACCACTCCCTGAACACCAACGAGCACCAACGTCCTTTGCGTGGCGGACAAGGCTGAGCGCTTGGACGCAGATGCGCCCGTCTGCAACGGTGTCTGCGGCCTGCGAGATTTGCCGTTCAAGGCTGCAGTTCTTTTCCTGCAGCGTGCTTGCAGGAAATTTTCCGAACTTTTTGAAAACCGTTCGTCAGCGCACGAGACTGACGGGGTGCAGTTGCCAAAATTTCTTCCCTTTTTGCAATTTCGAATTCCTGCGTCGGTCAATCCGCCGTTTCTCTCAAGCCACCCTGTTCCGACGCGCTGTTTCTGGTAACCGCCACGACCGCATACAACACGGAGGACAGAGATTGTCACTGCTTCCCAATCTTCCTTCAAGTGCGAGAAAGCTGGGCTGCTGAAAATGTCATGTGCCGCCAGGACATGACACAACGAAGAGAGGTGAGTTGAAGCACCGAAGTCTGATCTGTACAAGTATTGCGCGAGGGAAAACGACATTGATCGTTGCTGGGAAGAACAGACGAATCAGCTATCCGGTCTGTTTCCCGGCCAAGGAGAAGTGTTTGGACAATCGCACGACCGACCCGCCTCTGCGCGCTTTGCTGTGTCACTCACTCCGGTGTCACGCACTCCGAGAGAACCCGACCCGCGTTCTCCCACTTTCAGGAACGCACGGTGTCTTTTCGCATGGACCGGTCTTGCAAGACGGGTCTGGCTCCGCTATCCGTGTTGCATTTGAGCGCGGTTTGATTGGTCGCTACCGCATTGTCCGATGCGTGATTTCACGTCGCGCGTCGATGTCTGAAACATGCAACCATGATCATAGACTAGATCACCATCTCCTTATGCAACTCTATTGGTCAATCGCAATTTCTCCTCGAGCTTTGTCGTTGCCACGCGGTGCTACGAACCGAACGATGGCGTGATCAATCAGTCAATGATGGACCCTGACGTCGATGTGGTGGATCCAATCAATCATCGACGACGAGTGAGAGCAGCGGCAAGAATGATCCAAGGAAGCTCCGAGCTGCGCTAATTTGCCTGTCTTCCTATTTCTCGCCGCCATTCCCGCTCTAACAGAAGTATATCAGTGCATCTGCACGAAATCGAAATCGTGTCCCGATTCGCAATTGGCCAGCACAGGCCACACGGCGCTGAATCGAGGACCCTGAACGACGAAGCGTCTTCTGACTTTCCTGACTCCCAACACCAACTCTCGCACACAAATCCCCACATCGGTTGCCTACCACTACGCTCCGGACGGCGACGGTAGGATGGCTGCGGTACAGTCGGGCGAAGGCTTGTCTTACCCCGGGCCGTCAAGATTCTCGGCAAACACATCGGATGATGCAGGCTCCTCCTCCACACATGCGGCTTCGCGGCCGCTCGCAGCAAGAGTGCGCTCCGTCCTGCTGCAAGCACCTCGCGAGTCGAACGATATCAGCGAAGCGCTCCAAATGCTGGCCAAAATGTATCCTGCCGCACCAACTCAAGATGGTGCCAACACCGACACACCTGCCGACAAGGTCCACAGCAAGCATGCCACGCTAAACGGCAAGGCGACAACAACCTCCACTACAGAACAGCTTCAACTAGTAGACACCGCGCGAGCCAGACGCGATCTCGATAAGGACATCCGCCAGCGCATGCTCAGCGCCACCGACAACATCATCGCCGTCCTGCAAACCGTAGACAACGGTCTCGTCCGACTCTCTGATGACGTCGCTGCCATGCACGCCTCGTGCGACGCCGTCCAAGACAAGCTCCGTGCGGCCGAAGAATCCAGTCGCTACCTCGTCGAGCACGCCGAAGGTCTCGAACGTCAGAGAGCCGCCGCACTCACCCAGGTGCAAGTGGCCAAGCTTTTCCTGTCGCGCTTCACGCTGTCCGAAGCGGAGCGCGCTTCGATCTACTCGAGGGAGGTTCGCGTCGGTAACGACCTCTTCCAAGCCATGGACAAGCTCGAACGCATCCGAAGCGAGTGTCAGATTCTTCTGCAGGGGTCAGAGTCGCTGGCGTCCAGCCATCCCGCGTCCAGCTCGAGTTCTGCCGTCGCAAACGCTGGCGGAGGCACGCGCGCAGGCATGGACATCATGTCGTCCACATCCCAAGACCTCGACCAGGCGTACCAGAAGCTGTACAAGTGGTGTTCGTTCGAGTTCCGTCAACCAGTCAAGGAAGGCCTGGAAGTCTCACCCAGTCTTCGTCAAGCCACACGGCGACTCAAGCACGCACGTCAAGATCTGCTCCGCTCGGCACTCGCCACGCTCGTCCAAACACGCAGCTCCATCCTCGCCAACGCCTTCATGTCCGCACTCACAATGGGCGCAGGTCCACCTACCTACCTGCCCGGTCCGATCGAGCTGCACGCCCACGACCCAATTCGATACGTCGGCGACATGCTCGCGTGGATCCACCAGACCGTTGCCTCTGAACGCGAATTCCTGACCGCGCTGTTCGACGAAAAGGAGGGCGAAGGAGGCCGACGCATAGGTCAACGTCGACGTGGATTGGAAGGCTCGCTGGATCTTACGGGCTCGGATCCGGATTCGCTGAGGTTGGGACCGGGCGAGGCGTTGGTGCGCGAGGTGCTCAACTCGAACCTCGATGGATGCTGCCGACCGCTGCGGCTTCGTATACAGCAGACGCTGCGATCACAAGAAGGCAGCGTCACATCGTACCGGCTCGCACATCTGGTGCAGTTCTACCGCTCGACGATGGAAAAGACGATCGGCTCACGCGCTTCCTTGAGTCGGACGTTGGGCGAGCTGTCGGATCTAGCGGTGAGCGCGTTTGCCGACACGGTGGAACGTCAGAGCCGAGGCATCGAACGCTACGACGGCACTCCCGAACCCGATCTCAGCTTGCCACCACCGCTTGTGGCTACTGTCGGAACACTCAAAGAGCTCATCGGCGAGTTCTCACGGTCGCTCACCGAAGACTCGGCCTTCAGCACCTCGAAAGAGCTCACCACAGCGCCGCCGTCGGAAGAGTCGATCACCGCATGCCTCTCCAACTTTGACTTTGTGCTCATCAAACTCGTCAACCCGCTGCTGGACATGGTGCATCGTATGGTGGCACTTCACATTTCGAAACGACCTCGTTCGCGGACCGAAGCGACGGCCAAATGGGAATCTCTGCTGTTCACGTGCAACTGTCTGGAGGCCTTGTCATCGACCCTGGATGCGCATTCGTTTGCACAGTGGAAGTTGGCGCAGATTCGAGCGACACTGGAAGCAACGTTGGCGGAGGTGACGCAGTTGCATTCGCAGCAGGTTGTGGATAGGGCCGGATTGTCGGCCGTGCTAGCAGCGATGGAGAAGGGAGCCGATGGAGCCGGTGAACTGTCGAAAGTGGCGGGAGCAAAGCAGTCGGAAATAGCTCAGGCGTTGGCTAAGTTGGACCAGCTGACGCAGGACGACCTGCTGTCGCCGAAAGGATTGGAGCGGCTCGCCAGCTCAACAGCGAGACAGACAGTCCACAGTACAGCACTGCAACAACTCACCCAGTCCTACGCTCGCTTGGTTGACTCGATCCAATCTCCCGCAAACGGATATGAAAACACGGATCAGCTGATCAAACGTACACCCGAAGAAGTCACCATCCTTCTGGGTCTGTAATCATATTCGAATCTAGAATACCTTGCTGCCGACCCAAACGGTCATGACGGCGGTCAGAGCAGAAGCGACAAAGTTGACCGCGTTATTGTCCAATACGTTCCAGCCTGTGACCTTTTCCCACGCTGCGTTGGGGTCGTCCTGTTTCTTGGCGTCGAGGACGTCGGTGATTTGACCGATGAGGATCTTCTTGCTGGATTTGTTGTAGAGTGTCTGTTGGAGCGTTGCGCCGAGGATGCTATCCAGTAAAGAGCCGAAGAGACCGGATGCTGTGAGGAGGGAGATGAGTTTGACGTGTGTTTGCAGCGTCGGAGCGGTGGAGAAGGAGGGAGGGGAAAAGCGATAGTGGATGAGAAGCGAGATCGAGGTGATGACGCCGATCAGCGTCCCACCGAGTGCAGAGACGGTCAGGCCAAGTGGCGACACACCACCGTTTGTCCCCGGTGGCACCTTGCGGAATGGGTTGGTGACGAGTCTCGGTTGCGTCTTGGACAAGATTCCCAGCTCGGAAGCAAGCGTATCACCCATACAAGCGGCATAGTGTCCCGCAACCACCAACGTCAATCCCAAACTCGTCACGCCCCACCTCCATCCTCCCACCTCCACCTCGCTCAAGCTTCTCGTCCCCAACGGATCCACCTGCCCCCGACTCAGCACCCTGACCGCAATACACGCGGCAACAGCCGTCGCGCTATTACACAACACCTGAACAGCCGTTCTATTTCCCAACGACGTATCCCTCTGTTTCTGCGGAGACGGAGAATCGGGGGGAGAGTGAGTTTCGAGTTTTGCTTTGACGGATGCTTTGAATTTGGTCGCTTTCGAGCCGACGAGGTAGAAGGTGATGAGCGTGAGACCGTATCCGACGAAAGGGTTGGCCATGGTCGCGTATCCGACGAGCGAGGCTGTGACCGCGCCGGAAAGCGAGAGCGATCCTTTGCGGTAGCCAGAGTAGCCGAGGTAGGCGGCTATGCCGAGCGGAACTGGATAGAGATCCGACATGCTGGAAAAGGGCGAGGAGTGGAGAAGAGAGGTCGCAAGAGGGCAGGCGAGATGGAAGAGAAGGAGGAGGAGGAGGAGTTGTGGAGGAGAGGAGGCGAAATGTGGCTTGTGCGCCTGCGTGGGAATCGGGGGGTCGGAGTTGGCCCGATGCTCTTTTTCGAGGACAAGTTGCTTCTTCGTAGATGGGTCCGCAGCGAATGTCAACTTGTCTCGGTGGCCTACTACTGTCAACAATCTGGACACCAGGGATCGAAACATGCGACGAGGAATGTTTTATGTGATGGCATCGCAAAGCAGTAAAAGTACAAAAAGAGGTGCGGTGTCTGTCCAGTGGCAGGGTGTCTTGTTTGCGGTTGAGCTCCATCCAAAAAGTGTTCATCACAGTTGCGACAGCAGGCCCTTCTTCTTACAAATAGCACCGAAACATCTCACAACATCCTGCGCTTCTTGGGCCTGACACCACCGATCTTGACCGGCGTCTTGTCCGTCATCTTGCTAATCAGATTCTTCGTCCCCTGACCCTCTCCCGCCAACAACGCTCTGAAAACAGCCTCTCTCCCCTGACCAAAGCCGTTCCACAGCACCTCCAAATGCTGAATCCTCCAAGCGTCCTTGAACTCATTAATCTTGCCGAACATGGCGAAGGCAGCACGGTACCCTGCTTCGTAGCCGGATCGGGCGGACTTCTTGAACCCAACGCTGCCACCGGACGCGGAGGCGAGCGGGTCGCCAGAGGGGGAGGTGAGTGTGAGGATGGTGTTGTTGCGCGAAGAGTTGACGAAGAGTCGGTGCGGTTGGGCGGAGCTGGAGGAGAAGAGGGTGGGTGAGTAGCGGGAGGCGGAGGCGCCGCGGATGAGTGGAGAGGCTCGATCCCGGAAGGAAGAAGCGGATTCGTCGGCAGCTGCTTCGGAGCCAGGGAGTGCAGAAACGGCAGAGACGGAGCCGAGAATATCGTCGAGGTTGGTTGATGCCGCTTGCCTACCGCCAGACGCGGTCGATGAGGTCGCAGCATCGGCATCGACATTAGCGTCCGGCGCAGAGGCAAGCTCCCTCTGAAGAGCGTCCGAAACGTTGCTGCTTCCCGCTACTGTTGGATCCGTGGTGGGTTGTCCTGAAGCTTGCGACTCGAGCTGCTGTGTTGATGCCGACTTGTCATTTTCGCTGTTGAGCGCGCGAGATGATGTCGCAAAGGTGCGCAGAAGAGAGGTCGAGGGTTGCAGCCGTTGCTGTCGACATATGGATGACTCGGGTGCGGCGGCTCGCACTGCCGCTGTGCGTGCCAATTGCTTTGTGAGTCCTCGAAGCATGATGCGCTGTTCGGATGGGACTGATGGCCCTGATGCTCGTGATGATCGATGTCAGACAAGCAATTTTGTTGAGCTGGACGAGAAGAATATGCACATCGTCTGAGCAGCAATCTTTGATTTCTTCCCGCCCGACCTGCAACCAGTCATGCTTACTTAATTTTGTTGCTCTTCACCCACGTGACGGTGCTCATCACGATACGAGACGCAACAAACAATGTTCAATTTTTACTTGATTTCATCAAAAGGCGCCGCGGCTGCTCAGGGGCTCTGTGCCTAGATTCTCAGCGCAACTTCCCAAACAGGAAGGTCGAGGCGGATTGGAAAGCTGTCAAACACAGCGAGGCCCCTGTCTCTCCTTCTCCTCCTCCGCCTTGGCGTTGTCCTCGTCTCCGGCAACTTGTTGAAGCACAGCGATGCCAATTTACACGGAGCTTGAGCAAGGCTGTGAGAGCATCGATGCTTCCAGGTGCGGCTAGAGGAATCTCATGAAAGGGATGGAGAAAGAGCCAACAGATGCCCTAGCTGTGCGCCAGGGTGGGGTGGCCAACACGTCAGAAATAGTTAGAGGAGCATCTACAGCTCCCACCATGGTACCACCGGCGTATATTTTCCGATCTGCAGCCCACCACATTTTAGGGGTCGCATTCTATCCAGCTCCGCTGCTTCGACGGTGATTGTTGGATGCTACTGCCAAGCCGACCTCATTGCTGCGAACTTCTTCGTCTGTGCGCACACCACGTCGGTGTTGAATCAATTGCTGCATTCCCTCCACCTGCATCTGTGGGCGCTGCCTTCCTCTCCGCAGTCGATCTCGACAAGCGCTTCGGAGAGCTCCATCATCTCTGGCTACCACCATCACCGTTCCGTCTTGCTCTACTCTTCCTGAGAGCTGACACCTCTGCAACGATGGAGTCGCGCTATACCGCGTCCTCGCCATACGGCGACACTCGGCTCTCCACCCCGACCGCATCCTCTTCCCACCACACTAGCCCATACGAAGACAACGTCGACGTCGACACGGTCGACTACTACGACGACCAACCTATACCCGCACCACACCACCTCGCCACCTCCCATTCGCTCTCTCCCTACCCGACCTCGCCTGCACACCATTCAGAGATGCAGGAACTCCACCCGGCACCATCCGGCTTCCTCCTCTCCCAATCGCCCTACCTCCCGACGCTACCCTCGGCTCCCGAATCCATGCACGCAGGAACCTACATGCCCTCCTTCACGAGTCACGATTCGCTCTACAACAAGCCTTCGCCGTACGACGACCTCGACTCGGCTTCAACCTACTATTCCCATCGAGACTCTACCGACGCTTGGGGGCTGTATGACGCCGAACACGACGGCGCGAGGATGTCGCTTGCCCAGACGAGGGAGCGATACATCCAACGCAAATCCGCCGCATTCGCAGCGACCGATTCGGCTGTTTTCGCTGTATCACCTTCCCCTCCCTCGAAATGGTCTCGCTTCATCCCACCTCAACGGTACCGCAAACACCTCATCATCGCAGGCTCCGTCACTGCCGCAGTCATCTTCGCCATCATCATCTTCTTCTCCACCCGTCACAACACCAATTCCACCATCGTCGACGATCCGTCTTTCCTCCCCGGCAACACTGGCGCGGGGAAACCTACCGCCGGAGTGGTGAGCTCGGATTCGTCGGACCCGTCGATCTTCACCAAAGATGCGCGGCTCCACCGCTCCATGTACGGGATCTGCTATACGCCCTTCCACGCGCAATACCCTGCGTGTGGGACGACGCAGTCCAACGTCACGGAGGACATACAGCTGCTCTCGCAGCTGACTTCGCGCATTCGGCTGTACGGGAGCGACTGCAACACGTCCCAGCTCGTACTCGAGGCGATCAAACAGACGAAAGTCGATATGAAGATTTTTCTCGCCGTGTGGATCGATACCAACGCAACGACGGTGCAGCGTCAGATCGATAACGTCGTGGATGCGATCAAGACCTACGGTGTCGACAACATCGACGGCATCACTGTCGGAAACGAGTTCCTGCTCAACGGCGGTAGCGAAACCACTCTTCTCGGGTACATCTCCACCGTCAACACAACGATCAACTCCCTCGGTCTTCCCAAGTACATCCCCATAGGGACCGCCGATGCTGGAAGTATGATCACAACCACGCTCGCCACCGGTGCCGATTACATCATGGCCAACGTCCACCCATGGTTTGGCGGTCTACCCGTCGACCAGGCTGCTGGTTGGGTGTACGAGTACACCTCCACCAACGCCCCTTCCACCGCCCTACTCGCTCCGAACAAACCTACACTTTACGTCGCGGAAGCAGGCTGGCCAACAGCTGCCAACGAAACCCGTCTCGCCACCTACCAAGCCGCCGTCGCCGGTGTAGGCCACCTCAACACGTTCCTCCACAACTTCGTCTGCCAGTCCAATGCCAACTTTACCGCTACCGCTCAACAGGCGAGCTTCATCTTTGAAGCATTCGACGAACCTTGGAAGGATCCCCTGTACGGTGGCGTGGAGGCTCATTGGGGTTTGTTCGATAGCAATAAGCGTTTGAAGGATGGGTTGACTATTCCTGATTGTGTCGCTCCATGAGAAAAGCCTCACATTTTTGTCTTTCGTCTGTATTTTTTTCTTTTTCACCTGGTTTGAAACGAACAAGGCTGTCTCTTCATAGCTCACGACCGTGTGTGACTTTCTCATAAAGACTCATGAACATTGCAACGTAAGGGTTCCGGCGGTCTACATGGTGCTCCCCATCCCAGTCTTCCTCCTAGCCCTATCTCGTGGCTGCCTGAACACTCCTTCCCCATCCTTGTTCTTCTTCCCGCCTTCCTCCTTCTTCTTCTTTCCCCCACCAGCATCTTTCCCCTTCGGCTGTTGTGCCTTCTTCTCCACCACCGGCGTCTGGAAAGCATCCGGGGTGGAAGCAAAATCAAACTCTCCCTCGAATTTCCCCTTTCTCTTCTTGGCAGGTGTCGACGAATTCGAGTCCGTTTGACCTGCTGATTCGACCTTGCGTTTCTTCTTGAGCTCCTTCTTGGACGAGGGTGTGTTGGACTGTGTCTTTTTGGGTTTGGTGTTGGAGACGACGATGAAGTCTTCCTTCTCGGATGCGCTCGAGTCGTCGTCCATCTCTTCGGCTTGCGAGTCGGCGGTGAGGGGTTGGATGTTGGTGACAGCATTGGAGGGTGTCGACGGAGCAGAGCGCTCAGTCTGGGACACGGACCGCACGTCGATATCATCCACTTCATCTTCAGCGATGGAGGGAACGCTGCTGCCGAAAAGTCCTCCGACTTGACCAATGAATCCCGTTTTGATAGCGTCAATTTGCGCCGTCGAATCGGCGTTCCCGTTTGCTCGAGCTGGTGTACCGAACAGCTTCGACGAGGTGGAGCTGAGAGTAAGGTTCGATGCGGAAGCGGTGGTGGTTGGGGGTGCGGCCGAATTGGATCGGCCAAAGAGGTTGGATGCGAACGATCGCACAGCTCCACCGAAGCGGCTCGATGAAGCAGCGGCAGCAGTAGATTTGGAAGCGCTATTGCCCTCGGACCAAATGGAAGCGTCGACTTGCGGAAGCGTGGCTGCGACGTGGCTGATAGCGGAGATGGAGGGCAGATTCTTAATCTCGCTCTTCACAGCTGCGTCTTGCTGCTGCTTGTCTCCCTCACCAGGTGCATCTCTCGCAACAGCCTCCCCCACATCCATATCTTCACCACCCTCACCATTCAACAACTTCTCCGACAGCCTCTGCCTGTTCTCCTCTCTCCTCACCTCCTGATCCTTCTGCCACTCCTCCACCTCACCCTTGATCAACCCGACCAACTCCGCCACCCTCTTCTTCAACCCGGTCGCATTCGGCGGCACACACGCCAACACGCCCTCCCTGGTCAGCGGCGCCCTCGCCGCAAGCATCATCAGGTTGTTGGCACCCAACACGTACCTCGGCGATTCATCCTCCTCCCTCGCCACGCCGTCCCTCCACCTGTGCAGCGCCCTCACCAGCCTCTCCTCCTTCTTCATCTGCGCCAGCTCCTGCCTCTCCTCGGTCCCCACCGCGGCCTCACCACCCCATTTGCGCCACACGCTGCGCCAGCCTTCCCTCGTCTCGCCTTCGCCATCCCACTCTTCTTTGGCATACGTCGCGGTAGCCACGTCTCTACTACGCACAAACACCTCACGGATAGCATCCACCCCACCTGACTCCATCAACTCGTGACGAAGGTTGTCGTAGATGTACAGCAGAGTGTGTGTATCGCTTCTGGCGTAGTACAGCATCTCCTTGGGGAGGGGACGGATCCTCCAGTCTGCCAGCTGGTACCTCTTGTCGGCGTCAAAGTTGCAGTACCTCGCCATGAGGTAGTTCAAGCCGTGGCTGGGGAACATGAGCACGTTGGTGGCGTGGTACGTATCGAACAGGTTGACAAGGTACAGTCCGAGATCTCGCTGCAACCAGAGGACGTCGTGGTTGGCTCCGTGCAGCACTTTGACCTTGTCCGGGTGGGTGAAGGACGAGTTGAGCAGCTCGGCGTGTTGTCGGACGTCGTCAGATAGCGTGTCGATGATCCAGTCGCCCCAGCGGGTAGAAAGCTGCATGAGGCAAACGATTCCTTGGTAGGTGCGGTAGGAGTGATGTTCGAGATCGATGGCGATTTCTTTGACACGATCCTCGTCGAGATGATCGCGGAGCTGTTCGATCTGTTGCTTGGTCGAGACCCACTGGAAGGGGCATGCATCCGTCGAGATGGAAGGGTCCTTTTCGTTGAGAGGTGGTGGTGGATTGTCTTTGGCGTGGGCATCGGGTTTCGAGAGGGCATGCGTTGGAGGATCCGTATGCATGATCTCGTGATAGTAAGGATTGTCGAGCGGATCACCTTCAGCGCAGTACATGCCTCTTCTTGGTCCACGTGGTAGCGGCTGGCCATCTGCACCGAGCCGTGGCGGATTCGCGTGTCCGAGCGGAACCTTTGCGTTGGGCTTCCCATACTTCAGGTTAGGCTTCCAGAGCGTGTCGACCGAATTGTCCGCTTTGGTCGTGAACTGCTTCTGCGGCAAGGCAATGGGTGCATTCAAGACCCAAGACGGTAATGGACCAGTCTTGGGCAAAGATTTGCCGTTCTGCACCGCGGCCATGGCCTGCATACGACCGCTCGCAGTGTTGTCTCCATTCCCGCTCAATGTGGCTGCAGTGTCGTCTGCCGCGGATGCCATCTTACGCGGTGCAAGCTTGCCCGTGAATTCATCCAGGCACGTATCGGCGCTTTCAAGAAGATGATCGACGAGCTCACCGAGGTTGGATGCGAAGCTTTCGGTGGTGGTTACGTCTGCCATATCTAGGTCGAGGTTGACGCTCTGTTTCTGTTTCCTTGCTGAGTTGGAGCTAGAAGAGGCCTGCTTGGAGAGCGGGATCTTGGGCGCACGAGGATCCGAAGCAATCCAGCTGGCAAGCTGCGAGACGGAGGACAAGATGCGATCTGATTCGGAATCGAGCTTGTTGGAAAGCTTGCGGTCCATGCTGCGGTGGAAGGCGAGATCGCCGTGAGCTGGAATGAAAGCTGCATTGCGAGTGAGTGGTTGCAGAGCCGACTGTAGCTTGAGGAGGTATGCTGACAGATCCGTTTTGGGATCGGGTAGTGCTGCTGTCGATGGCTCTGGAGTCGATGCGGTCGAGGCTGCGGCGGAAGATGAGGTGGATGTAGCTGGAGTGGCCGAAGTTGTTTTGGAGTTGGAAGGTTTGGGTGAGCTTCCGGAGCCCTTTGCCGCTGCCGCCATGATTCAAATCCGGGTCCGCCTCTATTTTGATATCCGCTGCTGTGAGTGAGGCGGCACAGCAAAGGGTGAGATGGACGAAGGTTGGGTGGTGGTGGTGAACAAGGACGATAAAGTTGTACAGTTGACGGTACGACATGCAATTGCCGAATGCCGTTTTCCTGAGTCAAAAAATCTTTCTTCTCAGAAATCACTTTCTCGGCGTAAAATCACATTTTCTCGTCGGTGGAGGTCCGATATTCCTAGCACACCAAAGCCATGGTCTAACATTGTATTCCAAACCACTTTACGCGATTCGACACGCGTCTCGCAAAGCTTCGTTTCTCTGTACGACCAACAAACACTTTGCATACTCTCTCAACTATCACTTGCACAACGATGCCGCCAAAGAAGAAGACAGCCGCTACTCCCTCGGCAAAGAGGCAAAAGAAAGCGATCTCCATCGCTGCTGATTACGACTTTGACGATGACGATATCATGAGCATCCCCGAAGACGACTCAGCCGCTGTTGCTGCCCTTCCGCCTCCTCCCATCCCATCCGAACCCATCGCACCCATCACGCAGTCCTACACCTACGCATCGCCCGTCCCACCCGAATGCAGCAAGATCGACCCGTCCAACCCCAGCATCAAGGTACCCTGCGTGCTCGGCGTAGACGAAGCCGGCCGCGGTCCCGTTCTCGGTCCGCTCGTGTACGGCATCGCCTACTGCCCCGTCTCCTACGCTGACGAGCTCAAATCCATCGGCTTCGCAGACTCGAAAGCGCTCACCGCAGAACGTCGCGATACGCTGCTCTCGGCACTCATCCACCACGAATCACACCTCGGGTGGGCGGTGCGCGTCATGTCACCGCAGGACATCTCGGCGGGCATGCTGCGTCGTCGTCCCGTCAACTTGAACGCCCAGTCCAGCCAGGCGACGGTCTCGCTCATCGCTGGGGTGCTGGACAGTGGAGTGGATGTCACGGAGATCTATGTGGATACGGTGGGAGATCCCAAGAGTTACCAGAGGTTGTTGAGCTCGCATTTCCCCAGACATCCGCATATCAAGTGGACGGTGACGAGCAAGGCGGATGCGATTTATCCCATTGTGGGTGCGGCGAGTATTGCGGCGAAAGTGACGAGGGACAGATGCGTCGAAGGTTGGATGTACGCTGAGCAGCAGCAACGAAAATTAGACGTGAATGACGAGCCAAAAGTGCTGGGCGATGCTACCAACCATACCCCTTCCTCACACCTCGACACTCCCAGCGAAAGTAAAAAACGCAAGTCAGACTCGCACACCGACGACGACACGTGGTCCAACATGGGTCCCCTCGGTAGCGGATACCCGGGCGACCCCAACACCGTCGCCTACCTCAAACGCACCCTCGATCCCGTCTTTGGCTGGCCCGGACTGGTGCGTTTCAGCTGGGCTACCGCCAGAACCATGCTCGACGAGAAAATCAAACCTCCTTCTTCCTCCCAACCACTTCCATCACTCTCCTCCGCTAAACGCACAACACGTGCTCTCTCACGAACTTCATCCTTCGCCTCCGACATCTCTCCTCCAGAAACATCCGAGCCGGCTGTCCCGCAGACCGCTGCGACGAGCATATACGGAACCCTTTTACCGCAACCTAATGTGCCCGGTGGAACGGCGACCCGAGGCTACAAGGTCAAATGGATCGACGAACCGGTCTCCATCTCGAAGTTCTTCGGTCCCACCACCACCATCAACGCCAAGAAACCCAACCCAGTTGCTGTCTCTACACATGCTTCAGCAGAGGATGAAAATCTTGCATTCCACATCTCTCCCTTGCAAGCCGCTGTCAACACCTACTTGACCGCCGAGCCCAACCGACCCTCTTCTGCCACCATCTCCGATCGTGGTCAGATCCAGACCAACGTATCTCGACTTCTCAAAGATCTATCCTTCACCCCCACCAATGCATCCTTTTCTGTACTTTAGATGAGACCCTGCCTCTTGAGCAAGTCATACGTCTTCTTGGTATACGCGTTACCCGCTTCATCCTCGACCTCCTGTGCATCCATCCCGCCCGTCTGCTCCTCCTTGCCACGTTTCCGCAGCTTGTCCGCCAGCGCCAGTGCATCCGCGATCGTCGTCACGTCTCTGAATTGAACCGTATTCGGCAGACCCAATGCACGCATTCCGAAGGCGTGACGAGACTCGGTAAAGTGCTTTTCGAAGTTTTTGCGACCGTGGTAGATCTGGTCGGAACAGATCTCGCACTTGAACTCGTTGCGCAGGCCGTGCAGCTTGTACAGCCAGAACGGGATCGGTCGTCCATCCCACCCAATGGGAAGTTTGAGCGGATTGTACACCCGGCCCGTCTCATCATCCGCATCCTCGTCCATCGCATCCGCGGTTGAAACGGAATCGAGTCCAGAAGTAGGGTTGAGCGCAGACATGCGGTTCAACTCTTCCTCGGCCGCAGAGGCTTCCGCTTGCCTCTCCCGATCCGTGAGCGCCGCTTTTCGTTCCACGTTGGATTTGGTATCTGCGCGAATCGCAGCGAGGTGGGTGGCGAGCGTGCGGATCACGAGCTCTTCGCGTGCGATGGCTTTGGATCGAATGCGGAGCTTGATCTTCTCCGCCTCGTTTTGAGATCGGTTGGAAGGTTCGCCGGCGGGTGAGTCGGATTGTGCGAGTCGTGCGGCCGCCTTGAGATGCTTGGGCGATTTGAGGTGTGCATCGTAGACGGTTTGCTTCGAGTAGAATCTTCGACAGGCTGCACACCAGATCCCTTCTCCTTGTGCTTCGGCAGCTTTGGCCTTTGCCTGCGAGTTGGCTCCTCCAAACACTTCGGCACCTTGTTGCTCCCACCCCTCGACTTGTCCCTGCTCCCAATCCACCTCGAATCGCTCCAACGCTTCCGCCGAGATCGCATCGACATTCGCCAGCGGCTGCGTCTTTCTGAGAAATCCATCGAGATACTTTCTCAACTCAACCAGGTACGTCCTGTACCCATCCGTCTTTTTGGTGTGATTCGGAATATTGGAAGACGGTCCGACCAGCTTATCAAAGTCGTCGATGTAGCCGAGGTACGAGATCCGCTTTGCGCCCTTGAGATTGAGATAGGCTTCGTGATGCAAGTAGAGATCCAAGAACCTTCCTGCCATCTCCTCACCGGAAAACATTCGATCGATAAAGTCGAGCCCTGCTGCATCCGTATACCCTGCCGAAGCTGCTGCTGCCGACGACGACTCTGCATGGTGGTCGATGGAAGAAGATCCAGCTGCGGATTCTAACGACGTAAAGTCGATGTTGAAGCTGTCCGGGAGTGCGCCTGGATACCTGTCGTGGTACTCGCGAATGCGGCCGAGCCTTGCGTAGAACTCGCCGAATGCATCGTCGTCGCGAGTGGAAGAGATGGAATCGAGCTCGCGCTGCTGTTCTTGATGCTCGTCGACGTAGAAGCGATCGAGATACTGGTAGCGAGAGGTGACACGGTCGAGCAGGTCGGATGCCTTGTGTGCTCGTTTCAGCTTGTCCTTGTGCGTGAGACCGGAAGAGGGAAGGAGGAGGAGGTCGACGAGGGCCTGCTGGTAGCGTTCTGCTTCTTCGTGCGTTTGACGCGCCACCTCTATTAGTGAGGTATCCGCCATGGCTGATGATGGTGGTGTGGAGTACGAAACAGCAAGAGCAAGAGGAAGCACAATGAATGAATGGCAAATGCGCATTTCCGCATTCCGAATTTCCGCTGTCACGTGCGCATGATTTTTGGCTTTCTTCTCTCCCTCATCACTCTGCTCATCACCACCACCATCTCCCTCTCCAGCCGCTTGTCAAAGCGAGCCACGTCTGCGCCAACATGTCCGGCGGAATCAACTCTGGCGATGCCAAGCTCGCCTTTGATTCCTCCGAAACCCTCAAGATCGCCCCCACCTTCGACGCCATGAATCTCAAAGAAGACCTCCTCCGCGGCATCTACGCCTACAACTTCGAAAAGCCCTCCGCCATCCAGCAACGCGCCATCCTCCCCATCATCCGCGGTCGCGACGTCATCGCCCAAGCCCAGTCCGGAACCGGCAAGACCGCCACCTTCAGCATCTCCATGCTTCAATCCATAGATACCACGCTTCGCGAAACCCAAGCTTTGGTGCTCAGTCCGACACGAGAACTGGCGATTCAGATCCAGTCCGTCGTCCTCGCTCTTGGAGATTATCTGAATGTTCAGTGTCATGCCTGTATCGGTGGGACGTCTGTGGGGGAAGACATCAGGAAGTTGGACTACGGTCAGCACATTGTCTCGGGAACCCCCGGTCGAGTGTACGACATGATCCGACGTCGTCACCTGCGCACCAAGAACATCAAGATGCTCATCCTCGACGAATCTGACGAACTCCTCAACATGGGTTTCAAGGATCAGATCTACGACGTTTACCGCTACCTTCCGCCCTCAACCCAAGTCGTCCTTCTCTCCGCTACCCTGCCGCAGGACGTACTCGAGATGACTTCCAAGTTCATGACCGATCCCGTTCGAATTCTCGTGAAGCGAGACGAACTCACTCTGGAGGGAATTAAACAGTTCTTCGTAGCCGTCGAAAAGGAAGAGTGGAAGTTCGACACACTCTGCGATCTCTACGATACCCTAACCATCACCCAAGCCGTCATCTTCTGCAATACCCGTAAGAAGGTCGATTGGCTATCCTCCAAAATGAAGGAGAACAACTTCCAGATCTCCTCCATGCACGGTGAGATGCAGCAAAAGGAACGCGATGCTGTCATGGCCGAATTTCGTCAAGGCAGCTCACGCGTCCTCATCACCACAGACGTCTGGGCCAGAGGCATCGATATTGCCAACATCAGTCTCGTCATCAACTACGATCTGCCCACAAATCGAGAGAATTACATCCACAGAATCGGCAGGAGCGGTAGGTTTGGTAGGAAAGGTGTAGCGATCAATTTTGTCACCGTGGACGATGTCAGGTTGTTGAGGGATATAGAGCAGTTTTACTCGACCCAGATCGACGAAATGCCCGTCAAGTTGGAGGACATGCTGTGATTCCCTCACACCCTCTTTCAGCTTCAGTTGAGTTCTTTGCATTTCCGTCACTTGTTCATTCCTATGTACTTTTAGCCATCGTTTGTCTGTAATCTTCTTACCAGAAAAGATCCGATGTGTGTCAAGCTCGGCGCTTCCTGAGATTCAATGATATCGACGAGTTCGAAGCGAGAGCAACAGACGGTAAGGAGCGTATGATCGCAATTGTCATCACGCGTTACAATGCCATCCACCATCCCTCCTTGTCCGAGACGCAAAATCGTCTTCAGCCATTGAATCGTCAAAGTGAATGTGATTGATAGCAGAAAGCATAATGCACATGCGAATCTCCCGGAGAGAAAGTGAGTGATGAAAGAATGAATGTATGCCTCTGATGGAATGCTATCGAGAAAGAAATCACGACTGAGCGCCTTGCACCGCACGCAGAGGCAGACGGTATCGTGTCTGGTCAGCGGCGACATTGTTGGCCACGCTCTGCGCCGTCCTCGGTCTGCTGCTAGGTCGAGGCGGCGCTGGCAAAGGCTTGACTCCTTCCTGCTGCATCGTATCGCCACCCGTCGGAGGTCGATGCTGCTGACTGAACGCTTTCGCCTGCTGCTCGCGCGACGGATACTGCGCCTCTCCCCAGGCATCAGCCGTAAACGGTCGAAGCTGTCCATCTTCGTTGGTCTTGCTCCGGCGCCTTCTCGCCTGCCGCTCTTCGTCTGCGAAGGACAGCGGCGTCAGGATCGCGCCGCCGAACGACTTCTGGTGTCGCAGCTGGGGTGCAGCAGCTGCAGTCGTTGCCGGACTCGACTGTTCGCTGGCATTGCGGGCGAGGTACTCCAGCTTGATCGTCTCGGAAGCAGTTGGGGGTCGACTAGAGCTGGTTCCCGTACGGGGCTGGTTGGAAAGCAGACACTTGACACCGTTGGCTGCCACCTGTTGGATTGCTTGGCGGTGATGACAGTTGTTCGAAGAAGAGTTGGCGGACGAATGGGTCGAAGTGCTTCTCTGCCTCTCTGCCGAGGCGACAGTGGCGACGCTCGGGATCACGTTGGCCTGCAGCAGCGCAGGATCAATTCGGTTCTTACGTGCCAGCCCGGCGGGCAGGCTGATCGGGATCAGCTTGCGCCCATTGATCATTATTGGTGTAGCAAGCTTCCCGCTGCTCGAGCTAGCTGAAGAAACGCTGAGGGATGCCGGTGAGGTCTTCCCTTGCAGTTGTTTGCCATTAGCAGACTCTTCCTGACCCAGCTCGGCGTGCGATGCAGGACCCACGGCGGAGCCAGCCATCGCAAAAGACCGAAGTTGGCGTTGAGCCGAAGTGATGCGTCCGGCTGCCTTGGTCACCGGCGAAGTCTGGTGATGCATCCTCGTCATCGATGTGTTTACACCACTTGCGTCGCGACCTGGTGTTGTGGACTGAGAGTAGAAGCTCGAGTCGGCCGACGCGATACTGTTATTGGCTGAAGCGGGAGCTCGGCTGATCTGGCGCAGCGGACTGTTGTAGGCGCCACTGACGGCTTTGGACTGAGCGCCATTGGCGCTGCGGACGGGAGAGCTGGGCTGCTGCTGCTGCTGCTGCTGCTGTGGCTGCTGTCGATGCTGCAGCTGTCGAGCAGACGCCGAAGAAGGTGAAGCAGTACCGTCGTCGGACGCAAATACACCCGACCGTGGCGAGTCAGTCGGCGTAAGAGAGCTAGCAACAGTCTTGGAAGCCAGCGTCGGTCCCATTTGCTTCTTGACCAGGTTCAGCAGTCTCGACTTCCTTGCACGTTCTGGATTCAGCAACGTCGCCGAACACGAGAAGCGGACGGGCACCAATCTTCGCCTCTCCACATTTGCGTGGTCGACCTCGACACGGTAGGCAAACTTCCACGCCAATCTACCCTTTCGTTCGTATCCAGAAACTTGATGATCGCCAAGCGTGCTGAGAGACAGAGCTGCTTGTCGCGTCAGCAGGTCCGCCTTTGTGTCTTCGCCCACGGTGAGATGCTTGAGCAGCGCAGATGAATCCGACTTGCGTCCGACGGCGAATGTGAACCCATCGACACGCATCTCATGGCTAGGTCCAAACTCGAGCGTGCCCGATTGCTCGGCTTCCTGGTCCTTGTCGCCCCTCGACTTTGGTCTCTTTGGAGTGATTGCACGGGCATCGTCGGTATCCTCGACGAGCTGTTCCGGTCTTCCGAAAGGGTCGTAGGCGAGGTAGGTCATATCGATCTGGCATGCACGACCGTGGTCGCCTTCGATGTGCAGCGTCAAGCCCGAATTTAGGTACGAGGCCCAGCTTGACCCTCCAGACTTGGAAGCCGAGCTGTTGCCGCGACTCTTGGGTCGAGGAAAAGTGGAGGTCGTACGCGGAGTGACCGGGAGCGAACTCAGCGTGGTCGCTGGAGAGCTAGCCGAGCAGATGGACGAGCCCGGTGTTTGCTGCATGGGGTAGAGAGAAGAGTGGGCCTCTGAACTGGCTGCAGAGATGTGACTCGGATGACGCTGAGAGACGAGCGAAGATGCCCCAGCGGAGGAAAGGCTAGAGAGCACCAGAGGACGTTGAGGAGACACGAGAAACGGTGCAGCTCGCGGCGCAGTATTGGCCGCAGCCGCTTTCATGTTCGCTGCATCCGCATGGTCTGCTTCACCCAGTGTCCGAGACCGGAAACGACGGCCGAAGAATGACTCTCGACCATCGGTCTGCGAGGTCGAAGGACGACGGTCGGTGGCAGGGTTGCTCGTTCGGGTCGGGAGAGGTGGCAGCGGATGCTGAAGATGCAAAGCTTTCTGGGACGAAAACAACGAGCTTGATTCTAGACGGAGCTTGGGCGTGGAGGCGACGCGTCCACGCAAAGTTCGCGAGTTGGCGGATGTGCTGCTCACCTCGGCAGAGATGTCGGCGTAGACAGGCTTGGAAAGTGGCGAAAGCGCGGGAGAAGGTACATGCGAATGCACCTGGTAGCGAACAGAGTCGGTTGGCGATAGCATGGGCTGATCCGGGGACAAGGGCATCTTGTAGTTGGCGTTAGGCGAGTGGTGCGGAGCTTGGCTGTAGACATCTGCCGTGCTTGGGCGACGTCGAATCTCCTTGGTGTAGTCTGCTGCCGTGGCGGTCAGCGCCGAGTTGAAGCTTGGCAGAGAGGGAAGGCAAGGGATGCTAAGACTGTCGGATTTGTTCAGGGATGCGTCGCCGACGTCACGGGCAATCACTGTGCTGTCGCCGAGCTCAGCTTCGAATGCTGATGACTCGGTGGTGACAACGACAGGCGCCCACGGATGACGCCGTGCCGAAGTGTCGTCCTGGCTCCAGGCCGATGCCGCGTCGGAGGTACTTGCTTGCGTCGAGGTTTGAGAGCGGGAGCACGAGGGAAGAGAGCCTTCGTGTGAGAGGTCGCTGCCCACGTAAGAAGGACGTTCTATAGGACGTCCCTCGGCTGGTGCGCGTTTGTGCGTCCCGGGCGAGCTTTTCGAGACGTCCGAGTCAAGCGAGGCCTGGACGGAATACTCCTTGTCAAAGAAGCGATAGGCGCGGCGATAGAGGTCTGTTGGGGCTTGTGCACTAGCAGCTTGCGTTCGTGCTGCCATGAAGGGATCCGTGCCTTGCACGGAAGAGGAACGCGATGAGTGGTTACCCGAAGCCTCAGAGAGGCCCGAGGCCTTGCGAGGAACCGAGAGCCGAGCGCCGAAAGTGCCCTGAGATGCAGAGTGGGTGACAAGGGGCTCGTCGATGGTGTCCTCCGAAAACCGAGAGGATAGCACCCTATGTTGAGCGCCAAGAGCGGGAGGCTGATAATCGAGTGGAGTGTGGGGGCTGAAAGGCTGCATGGGCGAATTCTCGTCGATGGTGCCAATGTTGAGGGAGGGCATGCGGCTGGAGGGAGAACTGCCGGTGCTGGAAGTAGAAGTGGAAGCGCGAGGCGGTGTGAGGCGAGTTGTATCTGGCCTGTGAGGATACTCGTCGGGGATGTCGATGCTGAGTCTTGCGAAGTCGACTGAGGCTTTGCTCGAGCTGGTCGAGTACCTTGATATGGAACCCGCTATAGAGTGACCGCGGTAAGAGCGCATATCGAAAGTGTCGAAGGAGGGCTGCGTACGTGGGTCGAGGCAGAACGGTACTTCTGCCGAGCTCCACAAGGTGGAAATGCTGCCCGCTCTGGAAGCAGTGCGGGACATGACCGCATCCATGGCGTGACTTTCGGCAATGGAGGCTCGCGACATTGTCTTGTGGCAATCGGAATTGACTAGAGGAACAAATTTGGAGAAGCTGCGGTCTGTGGTATCGAGGAGGCTAGGGTTGTATCTTTATGAGCGAGGATGTGGAAGTAGCTTGGGTTTAGAAGCGATCCACTCGCATTGCTCCAAGAGCGGCCATAAGCGAGCAGGAGTGGGGCGAAGCGTGTCGAGAAGGCTCGGAAGTCGTCTTCCTTCCAAGTTTGGTGGGTATCGGAGGGTGCGATTGGTTGGGAGGGGAATGCACAGTATCAACTTTGGGATACAGCTAGCGTGAAGCAGATGAAGGCCGAGACGAAAGTTTGGTGGAGTTCCGGTGGGTGTTTGCGAAGGTTGTGGGGCGATGACAGCGTGTTTGCAGGGTATTGTAGCAGAGCGTGGTGGGTATCCTGGCGGTTCGAGCTCGTTGGTCAGCGATGAGAGCGTGGTTGCGTCGCTCGGTGCTTGGCAATGCGTTGGAGGTGATGATCGAGTACGAAGGTGAGAGTCGCTGTTGGAAACAGATGGTTGAAATACAAGCGACACTGCGATGGACGATGGAAAGATGAGAGGGGTAATGGAAAGAAAGGTCAAGGTTTGAGGAAGGGAAGGAAGGAAGAAAGGAAGGGAGGCAAGACGGAACGAAGAGATCAAGAGACCAAGAGACGCGAATGATGTTGTTGGATGCGGAGGAGCATAGGCCGACACCACGGCGGCAACAGGGATGGATCCAGAAAAGGGCGCTATAGTAGCGTTGCAGCAGTAGAAGAGCTCAGAGGACAGATGAAGGAGAACAGCGAGATGCAGACGACAGCAAGGAGCGTGGCATTCGATATAGACAAGTTCAGGCACGCAAGGAACAAGCGTGGGAGGCGATGCTAGCGCTTGACAGCCAGCCGCACATTGGGATCAGGTAACAAGCAGCAGCGATTCTAAGACCATTTCAAGGAATAGTGCCTGGGTCTCCCTCCCTTCCGTCGCCATTGAACAATGGGAAGCGTAAGATCGCTGTGGATGAGTTCAGACTGGCAGATGGCGGCGATTCAAGGGCGTCGAGGAATGTTATTATCAATAAAGCCCAGCATCGATCCATGCCCATGCCAATCGAGCAGTATCCTGTCACTTCTACGCCCAACAGTGTGATGTGACGAGGCGAATGATAGGTCGCAGCTACTGTACTTCCAAGTGTCGATCCGGGCATAACGCCACACGTCAGGAAAGTAACACGCTCGCAGCCATTCAAAGGGGGGGATTTCCCCTCCGAAAAGAGGCTACTTCAAGGGGTCTGGTCGGAATAGCCGCTCTGCAGCTCGAGAAGCAAGGGCACCACAGGGTCAAATTCGGCTAGCTTCCGATATGCTCTTTTTGCCTTCCTCTCGCATTTGCAGCACCGTCTCTCGAGCCCAAAGCGGACATGAGCGACTGTGCAGCACAGCGTGCAGAATTTGTCCATAGTCCAGCGTCGGCAAAGGCCTGGCTGCGTGTGGTACAGTGAAGGGCGAGCATGCAACTCACCTCGCCCCGCGGATGTATTTGTGCGGTTTTCGCATAGCGCCAATGCTGCAGAAGCTGGGCACACCTTGTTCCTCAAACGCGAGCATTTGCCGCACGCGCTACGCAGCATCCATTTCTTAAGAAGGCGGCTACAGGCTTTTTCTTGCATTGCTGGCCATTGGCTGTACGTCCTTTCTCAGCACCGTCAATCTTGAACGGAGCGCCCGACTAGACCTCCTCTGCCAGCTGTTTTGAGCAGTTCTAGCGAGATCCATCGCGACGCAGCAAAGCAGGAGGAAGATCCAGGCGACAGAAAGTGTTCATCGACAGATGCAAGGGATACTGCCAGGAATTAGGCCGGCAGATCCGCAACCCCCTTTTTTTTCTCAGCGAAAATAGCAGGGACGTGGGTCATTTTCTCTCAGTTTCCGATAAAGTGACTTCTCCTTTTTTTGATAGAACTTTATTTTGGGAAACTCAGTTCGTGTGCCTTGCTGGTGAGGCTGCGCTTGGGCTTGCACCTCCTGGCGTCCATCTAAGTTGTCGGCATGAAGCCAGCGTCGAAGCAGCAGCAGTGACAGCAGCAGCGCCTGTTCCTTCTTCCTGAGGTCGCTGGCCTTCAAGAATCGCTCGTCACCATCGCGTCGCAACGAATGGCACGTTGCTGCCACGAGCTACGATTCTGACTTAACTGGAGCATCCTGCGAGTCGAGCTAACGTGATCAACTTGGTCTTCTTCTTGGCTGCACCTGATCTCGCTGCGAGATGCCTTCGTCGCCACGAGCGCATCTACGGAACGGACCCGAGCTTCACGATGGACTCGAGCTTGTAGTTCTGGTCTCTCACAGGTCAATTCATGCGTGCACTCAAGCTGACCGATCGTAGGATGTGCCGGTCAGATCGGAGATGGAAGAGCCGATCCGTCCCCTTTTAACCTTCTCTCAACGTCGGACGTCGACTTCGAGCCATTCCAACTGCAAGTGAGCTTTTCAAGTGACGTAGCATCTCACTCTTGCCTCCTTTCTTCTTCCTAAGCCTCCGGTCCGCATGCCTCCACTTTTGAACCCGAGTCCTCATCGGCGTCACCCGAAGCGAAAGAGCTCTCCGCCTATCGTCTATCGTTCGACTCGTCTGTCACTGATTATTGGCGATGTCACGGGCGCTATGAGCTTGAGAGAATTGTATTTTGCTAATGAAGCCGGATGAAGCGCAGAGCTTGACACGAAAGCTACGTCGACATGGTGAAGAAGATGTGTGGGTTGAGTTGTACGAGTTTACTCCGAGTCCTCGAGGTACTTTCCTCGGATATCCTTCCACTGCTTCTGTTGGCGTCAAGTGGGGCGATGCAGGGGATCAAGAGGAAGAAGTCAGTTGGTCAGTGGTCTGTGTCTCCTCTGAGATGAGATGAACATGCCCTGAATCCTACGTCCGACCGAACCGGAGGCAGCAACACAAGTTCGACATGACGATGACTGGGGTCCAGCCAGAGGAGCATGCGTCGGGTCGGAAACGATCGCGCTGATCTGAAGCTCGGAGCGATCAATGCCGTGAAGTGGTGAGCACGCCTCTTGACCAAACATCCTTGTAAAGCACTGGTCTGCCAACTCTCTAGTCCGAGTATGTCCCTACTGTGCCCGTGCATCGAACGATCCACCGTCCAATAAAGACAAAAGAGTCCGAGTCGGTACCGCTAGCTAGCGTTGCCAAGCATTCCATCAACTCCTGAATCTCTTGCCCGCGCTGCGTTCATGGTCGTGCTGCCCTGCCGATGGGTCGGAGACAAGATCAAATCCCGTGTCGATGCGTTCGAAAACTTACGCCCTTGTTATGCGAATCCCACCATGCTGTGGTAGCAAGGTCGTAGCCGATACCGAAGGCGAAGGCGCCGAAGAAGATGGTGCCGACGCTGTGTGATTGCAAGTGTACAAGTGATTATGGGCGTTGCGAGAAGAGAGAAAGTGCAGCGGGGGTCAGTATTCGCGAACAAGTACATGGAGGGTCGCCAAGCCACAGCAGCCACGTCCAGGCTAGCGCTCCAGCTGCGGATGCCGTAACAACGCAGTGTATTTGATGATGCATTGACAGGCGCTGATTCGTGAGATCGGTATCGAGGAGTTGCGATCCAAGCTTGCGCGCTCGGGCGTGACGTTTCTCCGACGGCTGCTGCACTGGCTATCGACTGGCCGGCGAGACTTACTAGACCGAGTTACGCTTGAAGACGGTGTTGTAGACAGACTTGGCCAGCGACATTGTGAATGTGGTATCTGCGCGATAGGTGACGATGGTGTGGTGGTGGTGACGGCGATCAGGTCGGGAAAGTTGTTCGAGTTTGGTCAATACGCGAGCTCAATCTTCCAGACTCAATCCAGCAGCACAGCACAAAACGGCGATTTGAAATCAGAGAGCCAAGCTGCCGTTCCAGAGCCCCTACAAAATTCCACACTCTTCATGTCGGGTTCAGGCGGATGCATCGAAGTTCGGAGCCGACCGCTCTTTCCGAGACTTGTATGTACGCAGTATCGGTCTGACATTGGGAGTTTTTACATCGACTATCGCGCGACTCTTGCAGACGTTTCATGCAGGGTGGCTCGATGCCCAAATTTGGAAAAAGTTGGAAAGTGCCCCTGAGTCTCGGCGCAGTCTCTAACCAGCCAACGCAGGAAAGAGGGGCATCCTGCATGTCACGCATCAGGAGCCTAGAACGCGTTTCTCTACTGCTGGACTTCGCAGCACCTGACTGACTGTACGTCCCACGCGCCAAAAAGACCAACACCTCGGCTGATTTGTTTCCAGCTGCACTGCAACCTCCTACGCATCCACATCTTCATCGTGATACAGTATACTGTATTGAGTCGCGAGCTTCATCATCGAGAGCCGGCTGTCGTCTAGCGATCCGTGCTACATCGCTGAAATCAAAAAAGATACCGCAATGCCGGCTCTGATTCTTGGCATGGCGTGGTTCCCCAATGCAATCCGCTTGGTGTCAACGGTGTCGGTCTTCTTCCTGACGTGTTGAGCTGGGTCACGCCATGCTGCGCCTCAAGCAGCTGCGGAAGAGCCGATAACGTGAGTGTGCTTGCGAATCGGCTCCTAATCGCAACGCCCCTGAACATAAGCGAGAAGGAAGGTGGGAGCAAGAGCGAGATTTGTTGCTCCGAATGGCAGACAATAGTCTCTTCGGATCGTCCGCCCGGTGACGGAGTGTCAAATGCGGCCTTTCCGCTGAGCGCGTGTGCCTCGCAGCCTGCTGTCTTTGGACCAAGCTTGTGAGCTACTGTGATGTTGCTGCAACTGCACGGCTGCATGGACAACCATTGCATCCTCCTCGACGACATCCACCACGTCTTCCTCGCCACCATCCCAGCTGCTCGCTGCGGCGACTTCCACTTCCTCCTTCTTTCACGCTCGGAACCCCCTCGTCGGCGCCCAGTCACTTCCGGCCCGCTTGACCTTGAGGAGACATCCTATAGCATCATCGAAAGGCAGCCACAATCGGACGCATCACTTGGATTGCAATATATCGCAAACACCATCGGTACCATATCGTCCAGAATAACCCGTAGTCAGCATGAAGAAAGTGCAACGCTTCATGGGCGTCGGTGACTCCAAGCCCGCCTCGGCCCCGCTGAGCGTCAGTCCTGGCAAATCGTTCCTCAACGTCGGCGTCAACTCCACCACGCTTGCTTCGACGCAGTCAGCTGATGGTGCTGCAGCATCCCTCAGCTACGATTCCACCTCGAGCCGCCTCTTGCCGCCCTCCCAGTCCGCACAACCCGCGCAGCTGTCGCCACAGCAGAGTCGGCCGGGCTCTCGACAAGTCTCACCCCAGACTTCGCAGAGTCTCTTGCGTCCATCCCTCGCCTCGCCACAGCCCAAGAGTCCAACCGCTCAACAGCAATACTTTGATCTTCCTATCAATGGCGCTTCTCCGAACGGTGCCGCAAGCCCACGTCCTCTCTCTCCGCTCGCCCTGCCCGTTCTGAACCACGCAGCTTCCACTTCGACGCTCAATCCGACCTCAAACTCGGTCGACGTCAGCCTCGTTGAGCGCGCCGACTTGCACAAGTCTCTCAAAGCAGTCGAGTCGCTCCTCGTCAACCTCGACGAATATCGCGACCTCTCGGCTCGCCTTGCTAAGGTCGAACGGAAGCTCGCAAAGAGCGCTTCGGAGCTCGAACGCACAAAGGTGGTCCTCGAAACGCCCTCTCAAACACTCCAACTCACCTCGACCATGTTCGAGGGCCTTGCCGAAGTCTCTTCTCGCCACGCCAAGCACGTGCAACGGGAGTACGAGGCAGTCAACGACGCCTGCGCAAAGTACTTCAAGAAGGTCGCAAAGGAAGAGCGCGCGCACGACGAGCTGATTCACACTCTCGACGCAAAGATCAAAAAGGCAAACGCCGCACACGAAAAGAACGTCAAGAAAGCCTCACCCAACAAGGCTCTCGAATCGCACGACAAGTACGTCGCGACCGTTCAGTCGCTCACCAACGACATGGGTCGAGCCAAGAACACACATGCCCTCTCGATGGCCGCAAAGAGCCACGTCTCGTCTCTGCTCGTCGCCAGCACCGTCGGTGGTCTCGCCGATGTCGAGTTCAAACATCGATGCGAATCGGTGCGCCGCATCGGTCCACATGTCGGCAAGCTCAACGAGCTTCTGTGCTTCACCTCGTCCGAATTCATGCCTGCCCTCCAGGCTGCCGAATCGACCCAAGTGGAACAAGGTCAGGCTGAGTACCTCGCCAGCCTCACCGCCCAGGTCGAGGCTTCCGTCGCCGTTCAAGCGCAGATCAACGCAAAGATCAACGAGGACACGCAGATCATCTTGCGAGCTCAAGAGATGGGCTGGCGTCCTCCTTCGCCCTCCGCACCTCTAGCAGTCGATGACGCTGCCGATCTTGGTCGCAGCACAAGCATCAACAGCAATGTGAGCCGAGGATCCGAAACCTCACCGAACCATCGTCCACCGTTGCAACACGCACTGTCCAAAAGTAAACTCGCCGAGGGCAGCACTGCGAACTCTACCATTGTAGCATCCACGCTACCTAGAACTTCTTCCTTGAGGCTGCAACCTCAGCGAGAGACGGGACGAACGCTGCACCAACCATCGGCAATGACCGGGCCAACTTCTTCGCCACCGCCAGTCGAGATGGGGGCTGCGTCCCTTCGCAGCGTCGCCACCGACCAGACTGCTCGTCCTGACAACGGCACTGCCGGTCAATCTTCTTCGCTACCTCCGTCAAACCAATCCAGCATCCTGCTCAACCCACCCAGCGCCACTGCCAGCCTCGTTCGCGCACCCACAGACTTGACCATCAAGTCCATGGCGGCACAGCCTCAACTGTGGGAGACAACTTCTCCTTCTTTGAGCTCTTCGGCCATCAGCGCATCCTCTATTCAGCCCTCGAATGCCGACAGACTTGCAAACAACGCGTTGCAGGTGCACGACCGCGACGGCAACAACTCTTCGGCGACGGAGGGCAGCATCATTGACAAGCTATCGGTGCCGCGCGAAGACTCGGACGCTGTTGCTCCTAGCCTCAGTGCGACCAACAGCGCACAGGGCTCGGAAGATGGCAACCGGATCCCGCGGACCCCCGACGATAGCGAGGGAATTCTTCTCATGCAGCAGCAAAAACCACAAATCCCCAAGGGACACCACAACGCTTCGCCCATAGTCAGCGCGGCAGAACCCGGCCGTGCTGGAGTCGTCACTTCGCCCAAGGTGCGGCCAGCCCAACGCGCACTTGAGCAGTACAGGGAGCACACCACAAAGGTCGAAACGTCGCCGACTGCCAACTTTGCTCAGGACAGTGCCTCCATGTACAACGTCGCCTCTGGACTAGGTCAGTCTGACAGCCTCTACGATGCTCAGAGCCAACGGAACGCCGCCGCTGCCGCTGCCGCTGCCGCTCTCGATCAGGCCAATGCTCGCAAGATAAGTCTATGGGAACGCGAGCGCGAGCGCATGAGACAGCTCGAACGGGAAGACGAGCTCGCAGCTGCGCGAACGCCCATGTCTGCCACCGTCGAACTCGGCTACCAGCGTCCAGCCTCAGCCATCTATTCCAACCCTCCGACATCATCGACCTTCAACAACAACGGTGGCTGGTCGCGCTCGAGAATCAGCGACAGTGGTGTCAACGACAAGAGCGCTTCCTCGCAGCTTGGTCTCGGATATCCGCGTGCGTCCGGCGCAGATGTCCGCGATCACGATCTCGACCGGTACGCTCCCGCGGTGGGATCGACACGTCTTTCTGCGGTGAGCGTCACCCGATCGCTTAGCACCGATACCACTGCATCGGAACGCAGCTTTGTGGCGCGCATGAAGGCTCGCTACCAGGCGGAGAAGGATATCGAGCGCGAACAGCGAGAGCTCAACGTGCTCGAGAAGGAACGCGCCGCACGGAGGGTCACCATGGACCCCACCTTGTCGCTTCCCTCGATGACCGGCGCCCGCGGTCGAGTGCCGGAGATTGCGTCGCGCTATCAGATGTCTGGTGCCGGCACGTATGCGCAGGAGGTCAGCTCCGGCCGACGCTATCACGACAGTCTCCCCGCCAACGCTCATTCGGGCGGCAGCGGCGGTGGCTCGCGAATCAATGACATTTCATCTTCGCCCTCTGCGGCCATTTTCAGCGGAAACGTCGACGAATTTGGCGGCATTATCAGGGACAGTCGAATGCTTCCTTCAGGTCGACGCAGCATGGAACCACCTCACTCGGACGTGTGCGGTTGTCACCAATGCTCTGGACGCCACTACGGCAGCGGCACGACCAGAATGGATGATATGGATCGTCAAGAGGCTCCTCCGGCTGCAGTTTCGGCGCGAAGCAATCCTCGCGAGTACAACGTCCGTCGCACCACGATGCCTGTGCTGTCCCGTGAGGAGCAGTACGCAAAGCAGCAAGCATACCCTTCGTCGCCTCCGCGCGCTTCGCCTCGCGAAGCTTATGCTCAAGAAGGCTATTCTTACCGCGGGCAGCAGCAACAACAGCTGCAAATGCCGGGTGGTCGTGACGCAGGATTGCCTCGTCGAAGCTACGAGGGGCTGGGACCGAGCTCAGACATTGGTTCGAGAAGGGTCGTGTTTGCGCATGAACCACAGACGATTCGTTGAAAAATTTACAGTCAGGGTCACACTCGAATGTCGGACGTGAAGGATGAGGGAACGGACTGATGCCATTACGACTTTGACGCCCTTATACCCCACAGTTAAGATCATTTAAACGAATGACGCGTTTACACTGCCTTCCATTGGTGCGTGTGCGTTCTTGCAAGCTTGCCCGATTGATACCTTGTGATGTCCACTTGATGAGGTGTGCGAGTGTGCGAATCTCCGAGAGGAGGCCAATCCGCTTCGCTTAGCGTTCGCGCTGGTGCACCGAGCATGAAGCGAGACGAGCTGCCGGAGGGGTCGCCGGTCTGTGTGCGGGGACCAAACGCCGGTTGAAGCGGGTTGTCAGGCGAGAGAAAAGTGTGGGGAACTCAGCTGTCGCTTTAGGCGAATCGGCAATTTCAATCCGCCCACTTTGATGCAATACCCTCGGCCAGATCCTTGTTCGTTGCTTCGAGAAGCTGTCATGGACTCCACGAACGCCACTCTTAGCTCTCATCGGTCGTCTGTCGTTGTCTCTCGGAGCTGTTCGCCAATCTCTGGATGGATTCCTCGGCGATTTCGAGGTGGATCGGATGCTTAGTTGACAGACTCAGCCCTTTATGCTCAGCCGTATAACTTTGGCTACGGTTCCTTCCTTTACATTTGTCGCCTGTTTGATTTTGACGGGAACGATTCCGCTGTTCGATAGAGTCAGAGGTGAAGAGGACAATTTACGTGAAGTCTGCAGTTCAAGCTGTACAGTGCGATCTTTCGACAAGCTCGGCACTCAATCGGGTCCGCGCACCCCGGTTAAGCGAGGGCCGCCTAAAGGAAAGTTGACCGACCTTTGTCCTCATCGAACTCGACCTTGCTTGTCATTGTACATCTGCTCGGCGTGCCGATATCTGCAGCACAGCATGGACAGCACACTTGGCGGTGCGAGCCGGACCGTCCTTCCTTCGCAAGTGCTTTCGAGGCAGCTTGTTTGCCGGTCACAGACTCTGGCTCTCATTAGCGGCAGGTGAGGTGTCAAGGGTGTTCCTGAGCACAGGGTCAGACTTGCAAAGTCACGTATTCGAGGGTCCTGACAGGGCAATAATGAAGCGACCGTGTGCAAATCTCTCCCCCTTCCCTGCCTAGACTCAGTATGCCAACTTCACTTGCCGCTGTTCTGGTCCCAGCAAAGCGGCTCCTTCGCAGAGTCACAAGCACGCTTTGACCCCCTTTACCACGCCAAGAAACAGAGACAGAGGTCGCCGGTCATATCTCTCCTGTATATGCATGATGTCCTGTGCAACACATGGCGCAGAGCCTACCCCGCACTTCTGCTCCACGCCAAAGTGTCAAACGTTGCGCCACTGCGAGACATTATATATACGTCTCCGACATCTTCATTGACGTTTTTACCCCGACAGAGACCTGAAGCCTCAGTTGAAGGTTCATTCGCCCCATCTCCGTCGAAACGTCGCGGAATCTTGTGCCGCGATGCGTGCGCTATCGCTATGGACGACGCTACTGCTGGGATTAACGGCAACCTACGCCCAAGCCAACAGCAACACAGACACCAACAACGACAATGTGTGTCTTTCCACCGCCTCGTCATCGGACGGCTATCTGATCGCCAAGTCGGGCGAAACTACCGAAGTTCTCACATCTAGCCATGACGCTCCCGTAGTTCACCACGCCGCAGCCAGCTTTGCTGCCGACCTGATGCAGATGGTGCCCTCTTCCAATGTCGTTGTTCGAAACGTCACTTCCGCATCGCTCAAGATGCAAGCTCAGCAAAACAAGGAGAGGATGATCATCGTCGGCAGTCTCGACAGCTCGAGTCTCATGCCAGAGCTCATGTCGATGGACTCAGCAGTATCACAGGAAGCTTCGAAGGTCAAGGGTCAATGGGAGTCGTGGTCCTCTGTGAAGCTCAGCTCTGGATCTGGGTTGGTATTGATGGGTTCGGACAAGAGAGGTGCTGCGTACGCGCTGTACACGTTGAGCGAAGAGCTGGGAGTCAGCCCGTGGAAGTGGTTTGCCGATGTCAAGCCTACGCAGTCGCACTCTGCTGAATACTACTCTCCCAAGTCATCCGCCTCGTCGAAGAGTTTCGGGACGAGTCGTTGCTCACACGGTCCACCGTTGGTCAAGTACCGAGGCATCTTCCTCAACGACGAAGCACCCGCCCTGACGAATTGGGCTCGAACGCACTTCAAAGGACCCTTCCCACCCGAAACCGCCCCGCAGTCCTTCAACGATGCCATGTACACCCACGTCTTTGAGCTGCTGCTTCGACTCAAAGCCAACCTTCTCTGGCCTGCCATGTGGTCCGACTCTTTCGCCGTCGCCGGCCTCCCCGACCTCCCCAACAAGGGTGTCAACGGCACCGGTGCCGCTGGGCCAAATCAAAAGCTCGCCGATCGATTGGGCATCGTCTTCGGAACCTCGCACCAAGAACCCATGGGTCGCAACACGCCCGAATGGAACACCTGGTACCAGGGTCCCTGGGACTACCCTACCAACACGGAGAACATCACCACCTACTGGAAGTACGGCGTAGAACGCGCCCAAGGTCTCGAAACCATGTTCACCATGAGCATGCGCGGCAACGGCGACAAAGCCCTTGCCGGAGCCAACATCCAGCTGCTGGAGGAGATCATGGTCAAACAGCAGAGTTTGCTCCCCCGCGATGCCAAGAGCGGCGAGATCAGCGTTCCGCAGATGATGTGTCTGTACACCGAGGTTCAGGGCTACTACAATGAGGGGTTGAAGGTTCCGGAAGACATCACATTGCTTTGGACCGACGACAACTTCGGGTTCATCAGGAGGATCCCCACGGAGGAGGAGAAGAAGAATCGAAGCGGTGGTGCCGGTCTCTACTACCACGCTGATTACGTCGGTCCCCCTCGCGCGTACAAATGGGTCAACACGGTCAACCTCATGAACGCGTGGGAACAGCTCAACGTCGCATTCCTCAACCAGCAGACCGAGATGTTCATCCTCAACGTGGGCGACCTCAAGCCCGTCGAAGTCCCCATCCACTTTACCCTCAACATGGCCTACGACAACACCGACTTGCTCCACCCTACCAACGTGTCCAGCTGGCTCGACACCTGGGCTGCCAAAACCTTCGGCCACGAGCCGGCCTCGAAGGTGGCCGAGGTGATCCGTGGCTACTCGTGGCTGAACTCACGCATCAAACCCGAGATCGTCAACGCCAGCACGTGGAGCAGCGTACACTACGCCGAGGCGGAATCCGTCCTCTCCCACTGGGATCACCTCGTTTCCATCGTCGAGGGCGATCTGATCCCGTACTTCCGCAACACCCCCAACTGGGATTCGTTCTACCAACTCGTTGCGTACCCTACACTGGCGTCGTCCAATCTGAACCGCATGTACGTCGCCATCGCACGCAACAACCTCGCCGGCACGCAGGCCAAGAACTCGGCCAACAGCTGGTCGCTCCTCGCCCGCTCGCTCTTCCACAACGACGCGCGCCTCACCGAGTCCTACCACGCCCTCGCGGGTGGAAAGTGGAAGCACATGATGTCGCAACCGCACATGGGAAGCCAGTACTGGCAGCAACCGATGCGGAATATGATGCCCGCGCTGTCCCAGGTGGAAGTGGTGGATTCAGAGTGGCCAGATACGGCTATGGGTAGCAACCTGAGGGTGTCGGTGGATGGCAGTATGGGTGCCTGGCCGGGTGATAACCAGTACAACTGCGCGGATGGGTACAACTGCCCTGATCCGAGTTTGAAGATGCTCAGCAGGTACGAGGGGAACCAGCGGAGGAGGGTTTGGGTCAGCTCGGCGGACGCTGGTGAGTTCGCCTTTAGCGCAACGACGAATGCGAGCTGGTTGCAGGTGCAGCAGCCGAGGATCGCGACGTTGGAGACGCTCGCGAGGGACGGCATGGCAGGAGGGACGAACCTCACCGAGAGAGCGCTGTTCGAAGGTGTGGGAGGGTGGGTGGAGAAGAGAAGCGATGGGTTCGAAGCAGGCGGCAACTTTGACGATGAAGTCGAGGTGGCGGTCAAGGTAGACTGGTCGCAATTGGCGGAGATGGACTGTGCTACCACCAACAGCACGCAGAGGCTGCAGACGGGTATCGTGTACATCAACACCACCACCTTCCCTTCCGAACAGTACGTCGGAATGTGGTCGCCCACCAACGTCACCGTCAGCCTGACCGTGGACCCCTGCACCTTTTCCTCAAGCTCGCATCCCGCCGGCACGTTCGTCTCCTCCTCGGACGGATCCGTCTCCATGCTCGCCGCGCACGCGCTCGTCGAACCCGCCCGTTCCAACTCCACCCCTACCTACCTCGAAGTCTTACCGCAGTACGGCCTCCTCGGTTCCGCCATCACCGTGCTCCCCCCTACCGCCGACTCCATCCCTCCTGCTTCTGGCCCCTCGCTCTCCTTCCCCTTCATCCACTCCACTTCCCCTCCTCCTACCAACAACGGTTCCGCCTACAATGTGACACTCTACCTCTCGCCCATCCTCAACTATCGCGACAAACGACCCCTGAAATACGTCTTGGAACTCGACGACGATGTTGCGTCGAGGACAACGGTCACCCCAGTTCCGGATAACATCACCCCGGGCACGAACAGCGCCGATTGGGGCAACGTCGTCAGTGCCAACATTCGAAAAGTGACGACGATGCTCAGGACGAATTCGACGAGTGGAGGGGGGAAGCATACGATCAGATGGTGGCCGTTGGAACCAGGATTGGTGTTGGAGAAGGTGGTGGTGGAACCGCAGGGGAGCATGACGGTGGCGACTGCGTTGGGTATGCCCGAAAGCGGAAGGGTTGGAATGATTTGATGCCCATGTCCCCTCAACAAGATCCTTTCACAATCCTTGCTGTCCAGTCAAAAAAATGGTTTCCAACACAATACGAAATTGAGATTGCTATCAATGAGAACTCCACCCCGCATCGTCGGTCTTGAACTTGTTCAACCAATTCGCCATCGTATACCCATCCTTTGCACTATACTGCGTCGTATACAACAGAATATGTCCGCTTCCCTCGACCATGTAGTTCCTCGCATTCGTCGTCGTCTCATCCTCCTCCGTGAACAACCTCTCCACCTCGGTTGCAAAGTCCTGGCTGCTAACACCTTGGTTGGCAGGAATCGTGCTATCGTTGCTCCAACTCGTACTCCCAAACCTTGCGGTCGGATTCGCCTGAGCGAGGCCGACGATGTACGAGTCAAAGTTGGTGTCGTTGCAGTTGGGACAACGAGCCTTGTTGGGTGGCTGGATGTTCTGGCTTGGATGGCGGAGGATGGAGAACGGAGTTTCGGCGGAATCCACGAGCAAGTCCACCCGTACCCCGAACGTGTCCTGCACATTCTGGTATTGTAGGATGCTCCCAAACCCTCCCGCACTACTCCCGATCAACCATACCCGCTTCACCCCCGGAACCATCTCCTTCACCTTACCCACGTCCAACTTGACATTCCCCCATCCTTTATGATACGTCGTCCTGCCATTGTAATCCACCACGTTGTCCCCCGCGTGGAAATCGCCCGTGCAGTACGGAATCCAGGCATAGTTCGAGTTGGCCCAGGGGTTGTACTGATTACCCCGGGCGAAGGGGAACCAGCCTTTGAGGGAAGACGGTTGGTTTTGGGAGTAGAAGGTGGCGTTGTTGAAGGCGGGCGATGTGGAGCCACCGACGTTGTAGGCGCGCTTGTCGACGTAGCATGTTTGGTAGTCGTAGCAGGATCCACCTTGTTGGAGGGAGAGGACGAGTTCGGTGGAGTTGGCATGGAGCGAGAGCGCGAAGCCGGTGGCGGTGCCGTCGGCGCAGCTGGTGCCCGGGACGTCAATCCATTGCCATTGGTCGTAGATCGGGGTGGAGGAGGGTGCGGGTGCTGGGGAGGTGGATGTTGATGCTGAGGAAGTGGAAGTAGATGCTGAGGAGCTGGATGTGGACGTGGATGCTGAGGATGTCGTGGTCGTGCTTTGAGTCGATGTGGTGGTCGACGCAGTGGTGCTTGTGCCTCGAGTCGATGCAGTTGAAGGAGAGCTTATCGTAGAGCTACTCTTCGTCGAACTCTGCGCTGCGATCGCACTGGAACTCGTCGTTGCCGACCTCACCGTGCTACTCGTGACCGCACCCTTCACCGCCCCCGCATTCCTCGCGAAACTATAACTAGCCTTCACCTCCCCCTTCCCATTAAATAAGCCCGTGGTGTATTTCGCCTCTGTCTTCGGCAGCACCGTCCCGTACACCGCACATATCACCGTCCCCTCGTCAAAATTGAGAAACTTGATCACACTCGCCATAGCACATCCAGCCGTTTTCTCGCAAAATGCAGTGCACGAGTCGACGTGCTGCTGGGTCGTACTAGTCGCATCTTTGGAAACGGTGTAGCGGGTGAGGTAGGAGGGAGCGCCGGTGGTGTTGAGCGCGAGACGGTAGCCGTCGATCGCCCAGGAGTAGGTGTAGCTGGAGGGAGCGACGAGTCCCGAGACGTATCGTGGGATAAGGTCGGAGTTAGGAGAGGAAGAGGGGAGGACGTAGGCGGTTGTGGTGGTGGTGGTGGCCAGTAGAAGCGCTGCTGTGGAGGCTGGTGGGAGGAGCTTCATGGCTGATCGAACGCTTGAGCAGAGGGAGCGGGAGGGTCGATGGAAGGGGAAATGGGAGCTCGCTCTCGAGCAAGGATATGGAACAGGAAGGGTATATATTGACGTTGAGCCTGCTGAGCTTCTTCGGCGTCTACGACGGAGACATCCTGCATCGAAGCGTCTTGCAAGCGGGATGTCAACTCAAGGAACCAGCAAATCGACAAGCCAGAGAAGGTCTGGACTCGGAGTTGAATACCATCGTGGTACTGGGCACGTCGGAGTTTCTTTCCACTCTTCGGTGTCTTTCCCACCATCGGCCGCAGCAACCGGCTCTTCGTGTTCCCAGGTTACCATTTGGCTTCAACGATCGAGCCATCAGCCAGGAATCGGCGAGGGACCAGGATACCGCATGGCTTTTCGATGTCCTCGAACAGGCAACGGGAAGCGACTCGCCTCTTTCAAACACCAACACAATGGAAGCGCCTGGCTGGAGAACCAATTACTCGTTCCTCTTCCTCTTCCCCACACGCCGATTCGTGGTGTGCCTTACATGGCATCGGTGCATTCGCACATGCAGTCTCGCCGTCCACTGACTCGCTGTGAGGAGCGCAACAAGTCGACCCTCGTCATCGTGTCTCAGCAGACAAGCAGCCGCCATCCGCCGCAATTGTCTTAGCAGCCGAGCCTTGGGAGAGAATGCCTCAACACCTGCAGGGTTCTTTTCTGGCACTGTTCAACACGGGAAATTCGAAATCCCTTCCCGTGTCGGTTGCCAAGAAGGAAATGGGCGCGATTGCGCGCGTATATTCCACGTGCTCTCGATACAGACCTTTTCCCGAAAGTCGAGACCGACTCCCTCTCTTTGCCTGGCCCTTCGTTGCAGGGCGATTTGGAGAGCAAGAGATCGCCTGCATGAAGGCAGTGGATACTGTCCGACGGTCGAGTCTCGATGGTTGGGCAGGGACGCTCTTGCCAACGAGGCGTCGTTGTTTCAAAAGCACCGCGTCGACAGCCTCTTTAGCCTGTCTCGTGTGGAAGCCAAAGTGAGACACCTCGATGGGGATAATCGAAGGATCGATCCGATCGTGATTTTGGCAAAATCGCATCTTGATTGCTTCCTTTTTATCGAAGTGGTCGCATATCCGATTTAACAGCTCGTGTCCCCGGAGCTTCTTTCCCGCCGACGCCATCCGCTGCACGGCAGCTTCGGGAACGAAAAGGTTGTAGTTGTGTTCTGCGATCGGCAATCTTCACCGATGAAGCGTCGAGATACGACTCGGAAGACCAGCTTCCGTCAGACTCATATCACGCGATCGCTGCGGCCGATGTTGCTTTGTCTGGAATCGTCGCCGACTTGCTCTTATCAGAAGAAGAAGCGGTTGCATCTCATGCATGAGAACCCGATGTTGGACTCCGCACCGGCGGCACTCTTTTTGACTTTGCAACCCCGCCTCGAATCCCATCTCTTGCAAGCTTTCTGCCTCGACTCCTCGTCGTCGATCGATGGAACGACAGCGAGTCGGGATTGCAGAGCAAGAACGACAGCTTCGAAGGTGAAGGTCCAAAGTATGGGAGAGAGTCTCTTGGCCCTTCGCCTGAGAATGCGCGCTGAAAGTCTGAGTTTCGCACTCAGACTAGCGCTTCTGTAACGTCTTCTGGCCGGTGAATATATGCAGCGGCCCACCGACCTCCGTCGTATCTGCGCTTATGCGTTCATGTCGATGTCGGTCCCTCTTCGATCAGCGGCTGACAGAGGGACAGGCGTGACCAGGAGGTCAACCAGAATCATCGGCCATCGTCAGCGTTGCCCCTATCAGCCCCGCATAGGCCGACAAACGGCAATGAAACGGACATGACTCAATCAAGACGGCAACAATGGCGGCAACATGCAGCCCGAAGTAAGTACTCACGAGGTCAAGACACTCTGCGGCGGCCAAGCATTCAAGAAAACAAAAACAGATCAGAGACAGATCGCCTATTCACGCCGTGACCTCGCTTAGGCGCTCGAGTCTCACCATTGCCGTGTGTGTTTCTGCGACAGCCTCCGCCGTTTCTGCGACACCCTCGCCTAGAGTTTAGCTCCACTGTCGAAAATGAAAATCTTGAGCAACACCTTAGTTAACGCTAGCGAGATGGAAACGGCTCGGCGCCAAACCTGATATGGAAGACCCTGATCCGCTCTCATGCACACCTTGAGCTCGCTTCCACGCCAACTCTGCCCGCTTCGAAGATGGCCGGCTGGATAGCCTCTACCTTTTCAACTCGGATGGTTGCCTTCCGTGTCCTGCTTGCATCGCCTCGCTACTGTACTTCGCTTCGTGATGGCAGCATACGGCATCGATCTTCACCGTCAGACCAGATCCGATGCACGCCGACGGCAGACGGACGTCGTCAGTGCGGCTTGCAACATGATAATGGCGGCAATGCAATCAATGCGTCGGCAGCAGCAGTAGCGACCGCCGCTGCCGCGCTGTGTTCACCTGCTACCGTTCAGGTCCCCTTCAACCGCTGTCTCCGTTCTTACAGCGTCGAACCCCATCGCTCCCTCCAGGCTCAGTGTGCTCGCATGGATCTGTTCGCGAAGAGGCAGTCAGCAACCCCAAGAGCAGGGCGCATATATAGCTGGTCATCCACTCGAACACCAAACAATTCGACCTATCTCATCCATCGGCCTTGCACCTCCTCCTCTGGCAAATTTCTCCTCCCCCGCTTCCCCTCCACTTTTCCTGTTGCAGTGCGTTTCGACTGCTCGCCGTGCATACACCCGCATACATCCTTCCAACGACACCGTCCGTCGGATCCTAGCTCACCACCACGATGAAGCTGGTCACGATCAAGGCACTGGTTGCCTTGACCTCGCTCGCCTTGATGGCCGACGCGGCCGCGGTCCGTCGTTCGCCCAACATGGTCGTCAAGGAGTCCGTCCACGTACCCGCCGACTGGGTCCGACGATCCGACGCTGCCGACGACGAGCCTGTGGCTCTCCGATTCGCGCTCAAGCAGCGTGACGTCGCTGCGCTCGAAAAGAGGCTCCGTCAGACATCCGACCCAGAACACGAGCTGTATGGTCGCCACCTTTCCGCCGAACAGGTCGCCGAATTCCTCCAGCCCGAGAAGCGTACCGTCGACGAAGTCGAGCTGTGGCTCCGCGAGGCGGGCATCAACATCGACGAGGGTCTTGCTGCTCGTTCGCTCTCCAAGGATACCTTCACCGTCCACGTCCCCGCATGGAAGGCGAGGGAGCTCTTGAATGCCGACCTGGGCGTGTACGAGCACAAGCGCAGCGGCGCGCTCGCCGTGCGTTCGCCCGAATACAGCGTACCCGAACACGTCGCGAGGCACCTCGACTACGTTGGTCCTCTGACCCTCTTCACCGAGCCTCGTGGCTACAGCAGCGACATTGCCGGCAGCAAGATCCTGATCGAGAAGCTCGACGACGACGAGGCCACCGATGCCAACGCCAAGTCCGCTGACGGTCAACCCGCCGTCTGCAATACGGCCAAGGTCACCTCGCTCTGCCTACGAACCTTCTACAAGACGGTCGACTATGTGCCCAAAGCAGCCAAGAAGTTCCACCTTGGTATCTCTGGTTTCTTGGCCGAATATGCCAACTACGCCGACTTCTCGGGCTTCCTCTCGCAGCAGCGACCCGATGCAGCCAAAGCCGGATACAACTTCACCGTGCAGAGCATCGCCGGTGGTCTCAACGTCCAGAGCGACCCTGGAAGTGAAGCCAACCTGGACGTGCAGACTGTCGGCGGATTCAGCTTCCCAATCCCTTTCACCTACTACACTACTGCCGGATCGCCTCCGTATATTGCGGACAAGAACACGGTCAACAACACTAACGAGCCGTACGAGCTTCAAATGAACTACCTCCTCTCGCTGTCGGACGACAAGCTGCCCAAGGTGCTGTCGACTTCGTACGGTGACGATGAGCAGACGGTGCCCAAGGCGTACGCGTTGAGGGTGTGCAATTACATCATGGCGTTGGGAGCGCGCGGTGTGACAACGGTCTACTCTTCCGGTGATTCGGGTGTAGGACCGGACGGAGATTGCTACTCTAACGGTGCCTACTCGCCCAAGGGCAAGGCGACATTCTTGCCAGCATTCCCTGCGTCGTGCCCCTTTGCGACCACGGTGGGAGCCACGCAGAACTTTGCGCCCGAAATCGCAGTGGACGGTGATCTTCCCGGATTTTACTCTGGCGGTGGATTCAGCAACCTCTTCCCCACTGCTTACTACCAGGTCGGCGCTGTGTTGCCTTACATTGCGTCGCTTGGTAGCAAGTATTCCGGTCTGTACAACCCTGCCGGCCGTGGCTACCCTGATGTTGCTGCGCAGGGTTCGCGCTACGTTATTCGTATTGGCGGAGCCAACTACCTCATCTACGGTACCTCGGCTTCTGCCCCCACGTTCTCTTCGGTGATTGGTCTGCTCAACGACGACAGGATTAGCAAGGGTCAGCCGTCGCTGGGCTTCATCAACCCACTGATCTACAGCAGCTGGATCAACACTCCTGCACTCAACGACATTACCGAGGGTAGCAGCGTTGGTTGCAACACGACTGGGTTCCCCGCCGCGAAGGGCTGGGACGCGGTGACCGGTGCTGGTACTCCCAACTTTTTGGAGTTGCAAAAGCGACTGCCCTAGATATATGCGAGAGCCCTGATGAGGCTATGTTAGCAAGAATCAACGGACAACGATGATGGTGGTGGTGATGACGAGAAATGAAACATGAAACTGCAACAGTCCGTCTGCCTAAGTTTGATCGAATGCTGTGATTGTGCACAAGTGCAGACGTGCACAGTTGAGCGGGCAGCATGTGGGTTGATCGATCCTGCGCCACTTTCTCAAAGATATCACACGGCCAAGCCGAAGGTCCTGATTTGCTCGCCTCGTCAATCACATTAGACTCTCGGATCAGCCGAAGGCAGTCACGCGGCACTCATTCTAGCCTGTAAGTGTATGTATCGAGTGATATTGGCAAAGGGCATCGCGCAACCGCGCCTCTAGCCGTGCTTCCAATAGCAGATGTCACCGTCTTGGACCTTGTATTCCCTTCCGATCTGCTTGTATTTGCCTGCCGCCTTGACACCGTTCTCGTTACCGTGCTCCTTGATGTCGTCGATGCTGAAAACTTCACCGCAGACGAACTTCTTTTGGAAATCCGTGTGGATGATACCTGCCGCCTCTGGCGCCTTGAGACCTTTCCTGAAGGTCCACGCACGAACCTCATCGGGACCGGCGGTGAAGTATCGTACGAGGTCGAGACCGTCGTAACCTGCCTTGGTGATCTTGCCAAGCGCACCGGTAATGTTGTCTCCGAGCGC
Organism: Pseudozyma hubeiensis SY62; assembly: GCF_000403515.1. Taxonomy (NCBI): domain Eukaryota; kingdom Fungi; phylum Basidiomycota; class Ustilaginomycetes; order Ustilaginales; family Ustilaginaceae; genus Pseudozyma; species Pseudozyma hubeiensis. Next base: position 375,725 of record NW_012133802.1, on the reverse strand, counting down.
GGCGAGCTCGGCAGCTTCCGCTTCGGGAGAGCCGAGTGCGAGCAGACGCTCTTCGAGGGCGACCGAGAAGGGGATGAGCAGATCGCCTGGGTTGTTCTCGTCGATCCAAGCCTTGATCTTGGCGAGCCACTTGTTCTTCCTTCGCACATAGTCGCGTTCGGACAAGTTGACGAGGTAGATGACTGGCTTGGCGGTGAGTAGTTGAAGGTTGTTAATGACTTCGACCTGAAGTGGCGAGGAAGCGCAAAAGCAAAGGTAAGGAGAAGTCAAAGAGTGTCAGTGGAACCATTCTCCAGTTTGCTGCAATGCCTGCTGCTCCTGAACACCACTGCTTCTTGCTGCTATGGTTTGCTGCAAAAGTTGCGGAATCAGTTGAATAGTATTTATCTCAGTTGGCTTGATGGGCCATCGACGAGCTGGGTTATTAGAATTGTCGAGTGTCTCATGATGCGCACTCTTTATCATCATTTGAAGGGGTTCGGTGCGGCAGCAGCAGCAGCAGAAGCAGCAGTTGCGGAAGAAGCAGTTGCAGTGGAAGCAACGTGGTGGTGGATGTACGTACCTCGTTGTTGGTCCAGTCGCCCTTGCGGATATCCTTGTTGTCCTCCTGGACGTGCTTGAGCAGCTTCTCGATGATGCCGACCTCTTCCTTCCTCTTCTTGTCCTCGAGACTGACGTTACCGGCGCTTCGGGCGTTCTTCTTTGCGTTGTCGAGCGCCTTTTCGATCCAGTCGATATCCTTGAGTCTCAACTCAGTGGAGATGATCTCCATATCACGGATGGGGTTGACGTCACCCTCGACGTGGATGACCTCGGCATCGTCGAAGGCCCTGACAACCTGGAAGATACCGTCGACGCTCCTGACGTTGCTCAAGAAAGCATTTCCCAAACCGGCACCGGTGGAAGCACCGGCGGTAAGACCAGCGATATCGATGCACGTCAAGAAGGCAGGCACTTCGGATTTGGGTTTGTACTGCGCCGCCAACCAGGTGAATCGGTCGTCGGGAACGGGTACACGGGCCTCTTCTGGTTCGATGGTAGCGTAGGGGAAGTTGGCGGATTTGCCGAGATCGCACTTGGCAACAACGTTGAAGAAAGACGACTTTCCGACGTTGGGCAAACCAACGATACCCATCTTGAGGTTATTGGATGGACGACCCAGACGGATCTTTTCGACCACGGCCTGCTTCTTGGGAGGCATCTTGTTGAGTCGATGTGATTTGGCTGTGGAGGGTGCGGTGGTAGCGAAGGCTCGAGCGGTGCAGAGGCGAACGGTGACTGCTCGTGGAACAGAGAAGGAGGAGCGAGTGTGCGATGGTGGGGCAGCTGCAGCGATACGAGCGGTGTTGACGGCGTTGATGGAGATGCGCGTGTTGAGAGTGGCAGTAGTGGCCAGTCGCAGATGAGCCATGTATAAGCCTGGTTGTGAATGATCGAGTGCTGATGATGAGAGGGAGAGGAGGTGTTGCAAGCAAGTCAAGATGGCCCATGTCAAAATCTTTTTTCCCGTTCCATTTCTTCTTCTTCTCGAGCCTCTCTGCCTGACAGATTCTCTGTGCTTCTGATCGCCTCGATAGTGAGGGAGAGCGCCGTGCTCCAACCATCCTTTCGTCCGAGTCTGTTTTGTGAGATATTCTGTCGACCTTGTGTCAGATCTTCTTTTTCTCTGCAGGAGAAGAAAAAAGCTGGGGTGTGCCGTGTTGATTGACGTCAAGAGACTTGGCTGTGCTCATGTGCCTGACTACACTGGGTGGAAATGCATTTCGAATTTGAATCTTTTGCTTGGCCTCGGCTCGGCGCATCGGCGGTGCATCGGCACAAAACACACACACACACCCAAGCTTGAAATTCACCCATTTCACATTTTGGATTTCAAGTTCAAAAGTCGCAGTGTGGCCGTTCGCTGTTGCGCTGTTGCGCTCGCTGGCCGATGAATCGCTCAGCAGGCAGCACAGCAGTCACACAGGGGCTGGTGCAAGTCTCGCGTCACATCATCAACACCTCTCTAATCCTTCCACCACCATCATCTCTTCCCTCCAGCACCAGCGTCCTCTGCTACTTTCGCCGCGTAAATCTTCAGCACGATGCGATCAACATCATACGTACTTGCGCTCGTGGCGCTCATCCTCTCCTTGGTCGCAGTAGCCTCGGCGAATCAGCTCGCTCCAGCTGCACCTTCTCCTGCACCACTCGAAAAACGTCAGGCCGCCGCTGGTGGTGGTGCCGGCGTGTTGACCACATACACAGGCGTACAGATCATCTCTGGCTACAACCCACCCGCCTCTCAAGTCCTCCCTGCTCCTTCGGTCTCGCGAGGCACCATCTTGACCACCATCCCAGGTTACGGCAACAGCTCCAATTCTAACGCCAACGCGCTCAACTCGGGCGGATCTTCGAGCGGTGCCCTCTCCTTGCTCTCCTCGACGCACTTTGTCTCTGGCGCAGCTGCTTCTGCCACTTTCATGTGCGTCGCTGCCGTAGCTGCCGCTGCTGTGCTTCTCTGATTGCCGATTTACAGCCAAGATCGGCCAGATGCTGTTTCGATTGCGACATTACCTCGTCGACGCATCTGGAGGTCACCGCACTCAAGCATCCAATCGCATACCCGGTCGCGCTGCTTATGGCTTCGTAGCCTTCGTCACTGACGACGCTCTGTCACGCCGCATGCGCACCTGCCGTATCTTGCACTCGGCGCGTACACTTTTTCGAATCCCGATGCGAAGCTTGTCGCATCTGACGCACGCGATTCGACCACGGACTATCTTTTCTTCTCACATCTGTACAGTTTTCCGGCCTTTCAGCCTCCTTTTTGTTACGCCTTCTCATCTTGCAATGCAAACACTTGCTCAGTAACGACAATGTTTGGAAACACGACGGTTGCATGTATGCACCAGCGCACATCGTCCAGATTGACATAACAACCAATGGGATCAGGGGGAGAAATAGTATCAAGTGTTGAAATGCGATCGAGGACGACAGCAACGGAGTCGCCAGGTTTAGTGATGAGGATGCACCATGCGTCGGTGATTGCCGTGGACCCGATTCGACGACCACTTGGCTGCCGACGAGCGCTTCTTTAGACCCAAGCCTCCAAGTCCACCGCCACCACCACCACCAGAGCCAAGCGAGCCGAGTAGACCACTCAGCCCGCCAGAACTCAGCCCACCGAGACCACCCAGCGCACCGAGACCACCTGCCGCTGCTCCGCCTGCAGGACTAGCGGCGCCTCCGGCACCTGTGCCCGCACCATCTGCACCTCCCGCGACACCGCTAGCAGCACCAGCTGCGCCGCCACCAGCACCTCCGCCCGATGACCTGTACGCCTGCACCAAGAACGACACTGCCGCATTGATGTCCTCCATACTGTACGTCAGGTGTGCCATCACATTCATGCCGTTCTCGCACACTGGATCGCCCATGTGGCAGAACAGCTTCCAGTTGGGCGTCGTCGGTACCGGCATCATCTTGTACGGATCGCCAAACGTCACTGCGCCCACCACGTTGTTCGCCTGTTTGATCAGATGCACCACCATGGCACCCTTTGAATATCCACCCAGTACGAACTTGGTCGAGGGGCAGCGCGAAGAGATGCTGTTCATCTCGCTCGTCGCCGCGGCTGCTCCTTGTGATGGCGCCACGAAGTAGTCCGTGTCGCTCGAGTAGACTACGTCGTAACACTGTGTGCCGGGGACTTGTTGTTGGAGACCGGTGCAGAGGGGTCTGCCGACGATGCCGAGGGTGCCTTGAATTTCTGTTGTGCCACGAGCAAAGATCAGCTGCAGCGGAGGACAACCGCCAGCAGCAGCAGTAGCATCACCACCTCCATCGCCGCCGCCACCGAGCATGCTGCCCATGCCGCCCATTAATGGCGACGGCGATCGCTTATGTCGCCGACCTGACGTGGCATTCGACGGAAATCCTGCAGAGGCTGCTCCTTCTTCTCTGGCGATCAGCGTTCGGGAGCGAAAAGCTAGAGATCTGTTAGTCAGTCTCGGGCTTTCCTCGTCGAGTCGTTGCAGGACGAAACCTACTCACCCGTTCCGTCACCGTTGCTGCGGGCATTTTGACCGTCTTTGCGCATGTCGAGTGCCTCGAGAAGCGCTTTCATCTGTTCGTGACTGACGGAAGGTAGACCGGCTACCTTTCCATCGTCGCTACTGCCAGTAGTGTCGCCGGAATTGATGGGCTGAGCGGATCGTTTGACCATGCCTCGACGAGCTGGAGCAGGAGGATCTGCGCCAGCTGCACCGCCGAACGTTGCCCCAGTTTCTGCTCCACCAGCTGCAGGTTGGTAGGCTCCTCCTGCTCCGGCAGCACCAGCACTGGTACCAGAAATTCCAGCGCCACCGAGACCGGCTGTTTCTGCTCCTCCAGCTGCACCTCCAGGCATTCCTGCAGCACTCGCTCCTCCGGTTGCACCGCCAGACATACCCCCCGCTCCCGCTGCTTCAGCTGCACCGCCAGTCATTCCTACAGGCATTCCTCCAGCATTCGCTCCTCCGGTTGCACCACCAGCCATACCTCCACCTTCTGTTCCGCCAGCAGCATCACCGAAGTTTTCTCCAGCTCCCTCTCCGCCGGTGGCTCCAGTAGATGCGCTGACACCCGCACCTTCTCCCGTCACCGATTCTCCAGCAGCAGCACCGCCAGCGGCAGCACTGCCAGCTTGGCCGCCTTGAGCGCAGCTGAACTGCTTGAGTGCAGGGAACATCTTACCCATATCTCCAGCACCTAGCTTTCGAATTACGTCGGCGAACCTTTGATGACTGCATGCAAGGTCATGCATCACTTGGATGAATCTGTCGTGCTTCTGCTTGATGTCGTTCATCAAGCCGTCGGTCTGATCGCCGGTGCTGGCGCTGCTTGAGATTTGAGAGCCGGCTGCCTCGCCGCCGCCAACAACGCTGCTAGATACACCGCTCGAAGGGGGAGAAGGGACAGCCTTGTTGGTACCGCCGGCCATCGGAGAGGATGCGCCTGCACTGGAAGCTCCGCTGCCACCTCCAGCCATGGGAGAAGCTCCTCCTACATTGCCACCAGCGCTACCGCCGGCTATCATTGACGATTTCTTCGTGAGCTTCGAAAAGCGAGAACCGTCTCGTTTCAGGACGCTGCCGCCCGACTGTCCAGCAGAGCCTGGACTGGCACCTCCGGTAGCTCCAGCTTCGGATGCACCTCCAGCAGCGCCACCACCTGCTCCTCCAATTCCAGCTCCACTGGCGTCTCCTCCACCTCTACCCATCATGCCTTCGAGACCAGGGATCATACTGCCCAGCCCGCCTCCAACTCCTCCTCCCATACCAGGGATCATAGACATCATCTCGCTAAGAGGTCCACCACCACCTACTACTCCACCTCCGCCGTCGCCCATTCCAGGGATCATGGACATGAGTGTTCCTCCTCCGCTGCCCATACCAGGGATCGTGGGCATCAATGATCCTCCGTTACCGCCCAAATCTGGCACCATTCGCTTCGAAGGAGTTCTCTGGGATGCTTGATGTGAATCGTAGGTGTCATCGTCGATGGCATTGGGTGTAGGTGAAGCTTGAGTCTGGAAAAGCAGGATGCAGAAGAGGACGACCAGCGTCCACAGCGATGGTGTCGAACGCATTGCGTTCTGAGTGGAGAGTGGCTATAAGGAATGGGAAAAGTTGAGAATGAAGAGCACCGACCTGCGAGCTCACGGTGTGTGAGTGACTTGTTAAGGGATGAAGGGTGAAAGTCAGGGAGAGATCTGAGCAGAGCCTTTTATGCTCGCCGATGTGATGCCGCTAAGGGCATGCAACTGAGGAAGCTGTTTCTTCGGACAAACACATGTAGGCTTCTGACAATGGCACAAAGACGTTCCCATCCTTTCCGCGGCTTTGTTTCGCGCATGCTGTGAATTTCATCCCAAAAGAGCGACGCTGTGACCTCCAACGCCCTCGTCCGACCTCATACGCTAAAGATTCGAGGCAGAGAGATCGCCGGCAAGTGTCCGTTCCGACGTTCCGAGAACAACCCGGTGGCCGGCCGCGTGGCACACCCCCTTGCGCCCCTCACCGGTGTCTTCCTGGTTCCTTGATACCAGCTCTTTCGAGACCCGAAGCGTACAAACGCCACCAACTTTCGATGATCGTGTACTGTTTCCAAGACGCCGTGTTGTTGTGGCGTGTCTACATCCATCGTTTCATTTGCAAGCAAAAACAGCGTGTTTGCACCTCTCTCTCCCTCACACCGACATGAAATTCGTTCTGCGCCCCGTCGATTCTCCCACCCAACGCGATGGTCCGAAGATGCTGGGCCGCCGGATCCACCGACCTCGTGCTATGATACAGATGAAAGTCGTTTTGCCTCAATGGGGCTCGCCTTGACGACGAATTGCAAGGTCAATCCAGTTTTCTGATACTTTGTAATTGCAACATTTGGACCCCTCGACCATCGTGCTTCGTTAGCGTAGTTGGATTATCGCATCCGTCTAATACACGGTGCCTCAGGATTGAACCTGAGTCTTATTATCAACGGAAGGTCACTGGTTCGAGCCCAGTACGGAGCATTACTTTTTCGTCATTTTTTAACTTCCTTTTCCTCGTCGTCAATGAAGGTTGTGTTTCTCTTCTCTTCTCATCGCATACATACACAGAGCCGTTTCGTGTGTATGAAGGCAAGCGGTGAATGTTTGCAAAAGTCGTCGTGTCCATATTGCTGACATTCACAATCAGGATTGCTTCGCGGGATCGCCTTCCAACGAAGGTACTCTGAACTGAAAGCTACAGTCGCTGTTTCTCCTTCCCGTTTCCTCCTTCTTCTCCTCAGTGCCCTCATCCATCTCTATCTGTTTCTTCTTCTCTTCAACCAGCACTTTGATATCACCCGGAACAGCACCAAGCTTCTCGCCACTGTCCAAGTCCTTTCCGAACCAACCTTCGCCACTACCCCAGGTCGCAGCGATGTACAACCCCACTCCCACTAAAAATGTCAAGACCGTCATTATGCTCAAGGGGATCAGGAGGATCTTTCGTACACGTTCCCAGGTTGACCCGGGGATGGGGTGAGCGATGATCTTGGCACCGCTGGGGGTGTGTAGAGCGTGTGAAACCGAGGTGTGGGTGTGGGTGTGAGTGCGCGTGGAGTGTACGCGTGTGACGGTAGATTTCGCGGATCGGGTTCGAGTGGAAGAAGCGCGGGTGTGAGTCGAACGTGCAGCTGTCTTGATGATTTGTGGGGATGCTGCTTTGTTGGTCGGTGAGGGTGAGGTTGTCTGAACCGAGGATGCTGCAGCGGGCTTTGCTGGTATTGCTGTACGAGCGGTAGAGGGTGTAACGCCATCCCCACCGATGATGGTTGACGACCGCAGGCTTGATGGTTTCGACTCGATGCTTGTGCTTGCACCTCTACTAGGCTGGGTTGTGGATTGAGAAGCAGATCGATCGGCTGTGCTGGATCGTGACCCTGCTCTGGAAGGTCTTGCAGATGTAGAGCTCGTAACGATCCTAGCGCTAGTCGCCGCTTGTGTGCTCGAAGTGATCGAGCGAGTTGTCAAAGTCACCTTACTCGACAGTGCGTTCGAGCTCCCCGTCGAGATCGGTGCCGCCGTAACCATCGCCATCAACATCAATGCTACCAGCAAGACACGATTGGCTCTTGACCGCCTTGCCATCTTGGGATTTTCTTCCACTGAAGCTGATATCGTCGATGATGGCTGTTCTTTGGCCGATGGCGGGTGTGATGGAGGAGAAGAAGCGCTTTGGTGGGCGTCTTCAGGAAATGAGTTTGTGGATGTGAGACGGACCACGATCCTGGCAGAGCCTCAAGGAACTGAGAATCATCGACAAGTGTAAGATCTCCTGGTGCGTTTTGCTCCCTACGTCGAGCTGATCAGCCGGAAGCGGCTTACCCTGTCCACCGCAGGCTCTCGTTCACTCCAGCGTCACTCGCTGGATACCGTACGAGCTGGAAGGGTCTCTGCTCCAGCCTCTCTTTTCTCACTCCGTGGCATCGCACCGAGGAGCAACCGAGGCTCTCGAATCGAAAGCAATTTTCCTGATTCACTCCATGCGTCCACTTGCTCTAGGCACGAATTCGCTCCGACCACGTCAGACAGCCAGCCAGCTGCTTGGCGACCGTTTCGGATTTTTCCCACGTGGCCTCGTATTCCTTATCTTGAAAAAGCAGTAATTTATCTAAATTCAAAATATGTTCTGTCTTGGCTAGTGTAATGCATTCGCTGTACGGAATCCTCGAATTGAAGCTCCGCTGAATCGAGCGAACAACCAGGGATCTGGAACATCGATCCAAAACCGGCGGGCTGGTACCCTTGGAGCGAATTCGTCGGGGCGCCACACGACAGCACACCACGCGACAGCTAGGCCGACTTCGCCGTTCGGAGTCTTGATCTTACACCGGGCCGCATCGAGTTAAACTCCCTTCCCTACCGAGATGCCCGTCTGAGGCGAATTCGATGCGGCACAAAGCCCGTACGTGGCCTCAGCGCTCCTTTCATGCTCATGCTCAGTCAGCATGTGAAACAAAGCGCCTAGGCAGTGGTTCCCTTCTTGTCTCTCTTTTCAGATACAGTTGTGCGCCGCGGAATTGGAATTCGATCTCCACCCCACAATTCCGATCCGAGGCGGAGAGATCTCATCGTTCCCTGACGTCAGACAGTGCCGAAGGCCAGAGGTAGAGCAAAAAAACGATAACAACTTTCTATCTCGTCCCTGGAAGGATGTAATGTACACAGAAGCGCGAAGAGGTGACACGGAACTATCTACAAGGAAAAGCCGTGCTGTAATGAGAGAGAAGATCATTTTGTGAAGTAAATCACTTTGAGCTGGTCAAGCTGTTCCAACACGGCCGATTCGCTTGCGATCGGCTTCTGTGCTACCACGACCGCATCGAAACTAGCATTGAACCTTTCGGCGTCCTGGAAGAGTTCTGAAGGAACCTTTCTCCACCTGTCCGAAGTGACAAAGTCATCGACGTAGCTGACGTCCACTCCCAATTCGGTCAGCTTGTCTGCCAGCGTCACCGTCGGGGCGTACGCCAGACTCGCCTCGCCCCTCTTGAAACCCATCCCTACGATGGCCACCTTTGGCTTTGGCCCCTCCCTACCGGTGGATTTTTGACTCTCCGCTGCGATCCTCGCTACCTGGACTGCCTTCTCCACGGGTCGTTGCTGATTTGCGATAGCAGCCGACTTGAGCAGAGGAAGATCGCAGTTCGCAAACAGGTAGAAGGGGTTGACTGGAATGCAGTGTCCTCCGGCACCCAACGATGGAGAGTAGGGCATGAATCCGAATGGCTTTGTAGCGCTAGCCTTGACCACCTCGTGAACGTCCACCCCGTGCTTGGCGCATGCGTCAGCGATCTCGTTGACGTACGCAATGTTGATCAACCTCTGACAGTTTTCGTACAGCTTTGTGAACTCTGCCACCTCCGGCTTGCTCACCGGAACGACCGTGGTGAAAACCCTAGAGTAGAGCTCTGTGATTCGTTCCAGCGAAGCCTCGTTGAGACCAGAAACCACCTTGGGGATGTCCTCGAAAGCGGGGAAGGTTCGTCCAGGATCCACGCGTTCCGGGCTGAAACCGACGTGAACTCCACGCGCGAGAAGAGGCGAAAACAGCTCTCGAGTCATGCCCACCGTAACCGACGACTCGACTACGACGGTCGAACCAGGTCGAGCTACGCGAGAGACCATGTTGAAAGCGGATCGGATGTGCGTCTGATCCACCTGGCTCATATCCGGTGTGAGCAGAGTAGGGACCGAAACGAGGCACAGGTCGAACGACTTTGTTCGATCGTCCGCGTCGAGATCCGAGATAAAAGTGACGTTGGGGTTGGAGCAGTGAGCCTTTCGGAGGTATTGACAGCGATTTTCAGAGACGTCGAAAGCGATGACCTCGTAAGCGGAGGAGAATCGCTCCATCAGATGGGCGCCAACGAATCCGACACCCACGACGAGAACGGTACCGTACGTGCGGGGTTTGTGAGTCTTGAGTGCTTCGACAGTCTTGTCAGTTGTTCCAAAAAATGTGTCGGAGCTTGGCGAGGGGGTAGGAGAGGGCGAGAGACTGTCTTGCGAAGCAGTGAGCGAGGGGCATCGCTGCATAGCGGCAAAGTTCATGTTCTCGAGGCGCTCGGTGTCCAGATCATCTTCATCTTCAGAGACATCGGCGGATCCGGAGCTTGTGGTTTGAGAGGGAGTGGAGTATGCGGTGTTGAGCACAGGTGCCGCAAGTCGGACGATCTCGAGGTCGTTCTCCTTGACGGGTGTTTGGACGATAATCTTGCCAGCGTCCAGAGCGGGCAACGAGGTGCGTCGGGTGTACAAGGACATTGCGAGAAGAGGTATGGATGGGAGTATATAGAGTAGATGGTTTGACGATGGGGAAGAAAGGGTTGCTGACGAGAAGTCTTGCTCCACCTTTATAGAAGAAGAGGATGCCTATCCGCTTCGCTGTAATCATGTAGGAGAAGCCACACTCTGTGGGACAAGCCACACTTCTGTGCAGCGGAATCAGGCTTTGCCTGCCGCGAGGCGATCTGTCGAACTGGGCCAAGGCAAAAGCCCGCTGGCGCATTGCTCGCCATGTGGACCGCCGGAGTGGACCTTGACAGATCAGGAGGGGGTTCGTCCACATGCAGCGATGCTGACTGTGCCATGTTCGCCTCATTGGCGCAAGGATATACTCGGAGTGGGTGAAACATATGTGATACCGTGAGAAAGAGGTTCCACTTCCGGTCCGCGTGCGGCAGCGCTCGTGTGTCTCGGCCAGAGAATCTCCGAAAGACGAGTCTCGAAGCGTGCGAAGGAGGGAGGTCTGCTGAGTACGGATTTCGCCTTGTCAAGGCGGTTGGCGGTCGAGAGGCGGGTAATAGCCGCGAGACATCGCAAGTCGTGGCACTCTAGCGACGCAAGCTGAGCTACGGCGCTATCATCGGAGCCTCATCGCTCACTCTGGCATTGTCGAATCGGATCAGGTCGCCAGCTTCGACGAGACGCATGCACAGACCAATGCTGTAAGCGAAGGAAGCAGAACATGAGCCGAGGTGTCATTCAAGAGAATTGCCAGGTATTCCACCTCACGACTACATGACAAAGTGTTCCGGGCGAACACTTGAGCGACACTCACGGAAATCAATCGATGTTGAGGTAGACATCCGTCGAAATGATTCACCGAAACGATACAGTAATCGGCACGAGGCGTCGCCACGCGCGCTCGTGAGGCGATCACCGCACACGTCTGCATAAGTCTGTAATTCGCGATCTGCGCTCAGCCCGACCAATCTGAGCAAGCCCGCGTCGGCACATGGAGATGATCGAAAACGTGACAGAGAGACCGTCTTTCGCATCGAGACTTGGTTCAGGACATGTGGCACAGCAGCAAAACAAGACAAGACAAATTCGGGATTCTGGGCTGAGCGGTCGCCGTGACGTTGGTTCTCTGCAGCGTGGTGCGAAATTAAGAAGACAAAATTGAGATCCTCGAAATTCGAAACAAACTCCGAAACGAGAAAGAGACGGGGCGAAATGCTCGGCGTTACCTGACGTTCTGGCGCTTACGCAGGAAGCCGGGGAAAAGGAGATCGACGGCGTGCTTAAGCGAACGTTGGAGCTCATCTCGGCTGTTCGCCAAATGCCGCTCACTCTGTGTTCGCCTCGCCAAACCTTGTTCGACAGCTCAATGCAGCCACACCAACACCCTTTCCTTTCCCTCCTCACCATCCTCTCGCTTTTACGCAAGCATGAAGCGCGTCTGCTTCGCTCTCCCTCTCCCAACACCCTGCGGTCTAACAGGGAAGCCAAACGTGCAATGGGGCGAACTTCTCGTGGCCGACGCCACGATGATCCACTTTTCGCCTCATGCATTCTTCCATCGTTGGCGTGGGACAACGAACCTGCTCGTCTTCCACCATCCCCATCTCTTCCATCCAATCACATCCAGCCTTTCTCTCTTCGCTCGTCTAGCAATGTTCGCATTCGCCGTCGTCTGCGTGCGTCGAACCTTCTCGAGATGATTCCAACGAAAAGAATTCGGGACTCATTGCTTTTGGCTTGTCAGCCGGAACCGCGACCCTGAGACCAACATTTTGATGCCTTGACATCAGGTCTTGTGGCAAGGATGTCGAGACCTTCTCCCTCTTCCTGTCCTTCTCAACGGGTGCCTCTTGCTTCATGTCGACCACAACCCTCGCCAGACCCACAGTCGAGTACATCAGCATCGGCATCAATAAGACCTCGACTTGGACCTCCATCCTACTCGTCTCCTGCGCTTCCTTCATCGCAGCCACATAGCAACAACAGGAGACTGCACGCTCTTAATAGGTCCGGACGTTCGTCGAGGCGCGCAGCATCCTACCTCGATACCATCGTAGAAGGCACGTCGTGGACCTTCGACCAGATGGCTGGTTTACGCGATACGCAAGGCCAGCATGCAGCTCAGCAAGCCTCGGAGGCTTCAACTTCCAAGCTCCCGTTCCAACTGTCCCCTGTACCCTCAGATTCCAAGCGCCGTACCATCGCCAGCAGTAGTCTCGCAGCTCTAGCAAACGAGCAGCAAGAAGCGGAAACCTCGACTTCCCAAGCGCACTCAAGCAACCTTTTCCGATTCGCACCCGTACCAGAACGCTTCAGGCGGTACCTCAATCCTCCAAACGTGGATCCCTACACACCATTTCCAACAAGAGATCCGATATCAAAACTCTCTTCGGCGATTTCGAGCAGACGCACTTCCCGAGCCTTTTCCGTAGCTTCGTCGGTCGAAGAGGATGATCTCTTCGATGATGGAAGCTTCGACACGTCTCGCTTCACGCGAGGTGTTTCATCGTACACCTTCTCGAGTTTCCCAAGCCAGCCACCGACCCCTAGCACGCCCATGACCCCGATGACCCCGATGACTCCTGGATTTCATCGATCCAACTCATCAAAGCTCGTGGACCGACGAAAGTCGTCCGTCATGGTACATCCGGACATTGCAGAACAGAGCGAGCAGCAGTCGAGCCACGTCGGGATTCTACAGCTTCAAGCAGATCTCGAGGCTTCCGGTCCCATTCCAGAGGATGCCTCTGCTTCTACGTCTGAACAAGAGTGGATGGAAGAGCTCGTGGACCCACGTCAAGGGTCCTTTGCGACATCGAGCGAAAGCAGCGGGTCGAGCCGATCAAACGAGCTTGATGATTGCGATGTCTCTAGCGTTCAGACGGATGCCATACAGGCCGGGACCCAGCCCGATCTCCTCGCTCAACTGCAGCCAAAAACGGAACAAGAGCAGCAGCGCACTCGGCTAGACGCTCCCCAATCTGCATCAAATCCAGCCCAGGTTTTTGAGCAGGATCCCTCCGCGGATTCCAACGAGGTCCCTTCAACAGCATCAGAAGCAGCTTCAGCCCCATCCCTGTCCATGGACGAGGTCCAACCCGTCAATGAAACGGACAAGGATCGCGATGTCGAGAAGGTGGCCATGCACGCCAGCGACAGCAAGACAGCATTTGACGAATCCCTCTTCCCCGACTACGCACCACTTGTCCAATCACGAGTCGACGCAGGCCGCATCGGTCTCATGATGGCCATCGGGGCACTCAACTTCGGAATGGTCATCCTCTTCCTCTTTCTCGCGCCAATAGGTGCATCTTTGGTGGTCATGGTTGCGCTCAAATCCCGAGACATCCTTTCCGTCCTCTGGCAGAGCTTACTCTTCATCCTCGCAACCATCGCCAGACCGTTCCGCAAGAAGAAGGAAAAGGTGATTCATCCACCTCGCAAGATCGTCAGCCTTGTCCCCGTGTACAAAGAGTCGACCCAGGACGTTCTCGACACGGTCGATTCGATCATCACGGACAATCCTGTACGACCACAGGACTTCAACATCATCGCCATCATGGCCGATGGGTTTGATGTAGAAGACGACGTCATCATCCAAACGACCATCTGCCGAGTCGAAGACCACCCATACTTCTCGTGGAAGATCCGTCAATCCGCCTTTCGACTTCAATTCGGTTTCCGATCCGGTCATCCCATCATGATCGTTCGCAAAGTCAAGAACGCAGGCAAAAAAGACTCGCTCATCTTCGCCTTTGACCTGTTCAACAGCGATAACGAGGCTACGGGACACTGCAATACGGAAGCGAGGGCGTTGGTGTTGGATCACATTCGTAGGTTGTACGATCAGCCGGATCTGGAGTACTTTGACTTTGTGTTTTGCACGGATGCGGATACCAAGATTCTAGCGGGATCGGTGAATGTCTTGGCGGATCGATTGATGGATGAGGGGGAGCAGACGGTGGGAGCGTGCGGGATTGTCGAGGCGGATTTCGAGAAGCCGGGACGTAGCCTTCGAACGTGCGGGTTGTGGTATTTCTGGGATCACTTTCAAGGATTCCAGTACACCTACGGACAGTGGATCCGGCGACGATCCGAGTCCTCCTGGGGTCGGGTCACCTGCATGCCCGGCGCCATCACCATGCTTCGAACCGGTTCCATCCTCGGACAAGCCTCTGCCGAATACCGCAAACACGTCCCCAACGGAAACCTCGTCAACCGTCAGGTCCAATATCAAGGCACCGATCGTCGACTCTGCTGGTCCATCATCTCTCGCTCCAAGAACGTCCGCACCGTGCTCGAAACGCGCGCCGCCTGCTTCACCATCCCACCCCAGTCCCTCTCCCACTACCTCTCACAGCGTCGTCGCTGGGGCTCCAACGCCTACTTCAACGCGTTTGTGACCCTCACCGGTCCCAATCAACACCTCGTCACTCGAATCTGGATGTCGCTCGAACTCACACGCTCCACGCTCGTCTTCTTCAGGATGTACAACTTTGCTCACTTCGTCTACAACCTCGTGACAAAGTTCACCTTGCTCGGGGTTGCGCCACTGTTGGCGATCACGTTGCTGCCGCAGATCTGGTTCATGCTGTTCGTGGTTGTGCCGACCAAGAGGTACAGACCGTTGGTGCATCACCTGCTGTATGGCGCGATTTGCAATCGGTTGTGCAGCATCGTGTTGACTCCAACGGTGTATGCGAATGTGTTGTTGGGATTCGGCGATTTCAGGTGGGGTAAGAGTCATACGGGCGCGAATGCGGCGAACCAGGAGAAGAAGGAGGCCGACGATCAAGCGGATGCCATGGAAAGGGGCGAATCGAGACCCTGTACCCCGCCAAAGGATCAAACAGAGATATGCTGAGCAGGTCCTCAATCCGAACAATGTATTTTTAGCTTTGCAGAGACAGACAATCGTCATTTTCGACTGAAGGCTCTCTTGTGTGCTGGATCTGCTGAATGAAGCCGAGGCTGTCATTCTAAACACTGTTGAACACACGTTGAACACACGATGTCCGGGCTTCAACTGCTGGTGCGGCCAAGTAGATCGCACTATACAGCGCTACGAAGTCGATGTTTGCTCTCATGGACCTTGGTCTTTCAACGGCGCTACAACAGCTACGCCATGCCAAGTCACGAGTCTCGACCTCATGAAGCGACCTGATGGCAACACCATCGATGGAGGCTGCCTCGCACTTGAGACACACGCTGTTCTACATAGGAAGAGAATGATAGTTCTAAGATCGCGCGAACAGAGTACAAATAGATGCATGCGTGCGAGTGGGATATATAGGTTTTCTCGTGAACGAAAAGTTCTGGAATGGAACGCTCCTCGTCAACGAGTCGAGTGGGCTACAACAGCGCATTGCAGAAGAAGGCAGCTGGAGCATTTGCGTATGAAGGCTAAAAGCAGGTTGAGAGTGCTCCTAAGAGATCTACAACATCACGAGACTGTGCGGAATCTTGAAGGAGGAAAGTCTCGGGGAGTGTTTAGAGGCCGAGAGCCTTGAGGCAGCCGTTGATCTCATCGAGGATATCACCCTCGTAGCGCTTGCGGAGACCGAGGTCCTTGAGGCATTCGTTGACTTCATCGAGGATGTCGCCGTCGTATCGCTTCTTGAGGCCAAGGTCCTTCTCGGCAGCGCTAAGCTCATCGAGGATGTCGCCGTCGTATCGCTTCTTGAGGCCAAGGTCCTTCTCGGCTGCGTCAAGCTCGTCGATGATGTCGCCAGTGTAACGCTTCTTCAATCCGAGATCCATGAGAGCCGCGTCAACCTCGTCGATCACATCACCCTTAAAGCGCTTCTTGAGACCGAGGTCCTTAAGAGCAGCGTCAACCTCGTCAATCACATCGCCGTCGAAGCGTTTCTTCAGGTGCAGGTCCTTGAGTGCGGCATTGACCTCGTCGATGACGTCGCCGTCGTAGCGAGCGACGAGCTTGGAGGAGCTCGGTGTGGGAGCGGCAAAGGTGGTGGAGGTGGTAGCGACAACGGCGGCCACAACGGCGAGCGATTGGAAGAGCTTCATTGTGTGCGCGCGTTAGAGAAAGGTGCGATGAAAAGTGGTGTGTGTAGGGTAAGGATGGTATGGGTGGAAGGGGTGATTTGAGTTGCTGATGACGAATCAGACCGAAACGGGGGGAAACGATCTGGTCTTTATACTTTGTGTCGATGTATCGAGAGGAAGGGTGTGATCTATGTGGTGTCTCGCCTTCCTCGAAGAGCAGCTTCATGCAACGGATGGATGTTTCAGCCAGAGACAGCCCCCACGGCGAGCATCGATCCAATCACACGACGAGGATCCCTAACCTTCGCCCGGCGACAATAGCTACCCTCTCGACGATGTTGTTGTCCTGGTGTAGCATCCAACTCAAGGAATAAGCGAAGATAAGGAATGCATTGGGTTCTCAAAACAAGCTGACACCCGTCGGTGTCCGAACTCTCCATCGTCCAGCGTATCATTTCTGTGGACGGGCTCCCTCGTCGATGACTGGGGGGCCCACCCTGATAGGCAACCCCCCGACGGACATGCGAGCCAAGAGTCTTCTGACGCATTCTCGTTGCTTTCTCATCCTCATCAACCTCTCGCTGAACTCTATTTGATACACCGATAGGCATGACGCTTGCTGTGTACACACCATCCCATGACGATCGTTCCTCCCAAGCGAAATGCGAGTGTGTGTGTACAAGTTTGGCCATAGACAAGCCCAAGATAAGCAAATGCACTAGCGAGCATAGATAGGCGCTAGGAGGGGGCGGACCCTAACTGACGGGCTTTGCCAAGCCTTTCCTCTCTCTCTCTCCGGTTCGGGTAAGTAGCCGCCCGCAGCAGCAAAACACAGACTAATGCATAGTCTCCTCAATGACGTTGATGCAGGAATCCTCCAAAAGAAGCAACTCTGCGAGGAACACAGCTGGTGGCGCTTTTCTTCTGCATCACCCACATGTTGTGAGTGGCTTGCCTCCCTTTTTTGCTCTCTTGCAGGAAGACGGTCGTGATTCCTGCAAAATGCTCGACGTAGAATCTAAAGAACAGAAGAACACATCGAGGAATGGAAACCACCTGTATTCGTTCTGCGCCTCTCTCTATCCGCCCTGCATGTGTTGCATTAGACAGAACACGAGGACAGAGGAGAAGAAACCTCACATGTCGGTCCGAGGAATGCAGTGCGCGGCGGAGATTCGAGTTCTCGGAGGGAGAAACTCGGGCGTAGGGCGGAGGGCGGCGGGCGGCGGGCTGGATGGTGTGGTCTGCGTGTACCCACCTTCCACACACAAGATGATATGTCCGTATCGAAGGGTTAGGGGGATGCGACTGATCACCTGCTTTCCGAGAAGTTTCGAGAAATGCCATGCACTGTTTCTCCCGCGTGTTGATGCTGCTTGTTGCGGCTGCGCCTGCGGCTGCAGACGTCTTGGCAGTCGCCGGCACGGTCTGCATCTTGTCACGTCAATCACAGCGGTTCATGCATCTCACAATCTCTTCGATCCCGCACGCTTCCACTACATGCTCTCTCCCTCTATCTCTATCACTCTTGCGCGCGCTCGTTTGCTTCCGTTGTCGATCAGAACCGACGTTGATCTTGATGATCTCACTTCATTCTCGCTTCCTCGTCACCGCTATCTCCGCCAATGAAGAGCCAGAAAAACACCGATATCACGACGATCATGCCGCCGTGCATAAGCGAGGCATGTCACACACGTCACACAGAGCATCGGGTAAAATTATAGTTCATCTTTGCCTGCGCGCGATCAACACAATTCCGGCGTAT
Organism: Pseudozyma hubeiensis SY62; assembly: GCF_000403515.1. Lineage (NCBI taxonomy): Eukaryota > Fungi > Basidiomycota > Ustilaginomycetes > Ustilaginales > Ustilaginaceae > Pseudozyma > Pseudozyma hubeiensis. The sequence continues at coordinate 357,654 of NW_012133802.1, read as the reverse complement.
CTCTCGCTTCTCTCTCTCGCTTTTTTCGTTTCGCTGTTCAATTCCGAAGGGATCGCCCCGATCTGTCCGTGCTCCAAAGCCCTCGACCCGCAGGATTTCCGGCCTCTTCGGTCGAACAAGCCGGAAATTGGACGATCGTCATCTTGCGTCAGTTAGTCCCAACTTTAGCCTGTCAAGTTCTGCAAATTGTGATCTGATCTGGTGGTGTTTAGCGGACGCTTATCTCCACACTTTTAGTGGGGCGCTAACGAGATGCTTCGTCGAGATCGCGAGTAGTGCGGAGAGATAAGGATGCCAGGGGGATACGACTCATTGGTTGGGTTTCTACGACACTCGCGGGGGTGACCACTCGACCGGAAGGAGCGGTAAGACAAAGGGAAACTAGTCTTGACCGGGGTGGTCCAAGGGTTGAACGGATCGGAAGCAAGGTGAAACAAGGCAGCCACTGTGGTACCGCCACGCAGAGCGCACTTTCCAAAAGCGTCTCCCGTCCTCGGTCATCCTCAGCATCACGATGTTGTTCTTTGGGTTTGTCACGCTTGCTCACAGCCTGTCTTGCTCGTCATACATCATCGTCGAACCACCCACATATCGAGTCGAAAGATAACAAGGTGTACACACTCGTTCATTACATCACCGAGACACAACGTACGGTGGTCACATACCCTGCACATGCTCCCCATGAATCCTTTGCTTCAGGAAACACGGGTCGGGGGAAAAGGGTCTGCGACTTTTCCTTCCGTCGGCATCGCTCTTTGCTTCTCCGAGATTGCCGGGCGAGATGTCCGAAGTTCGATGTTGCCTAGAAGGGGATGTCCTCTGGAACCGAATCTGTATCGAGTGAGGAATGTCAATCGGCCGATCAAAACAAGGGTATTCCCTCGCTTCTTCGGCATTCTGGATCAAAGAGGGTGGGTTTGTCAGCTGACATTTCCCCCCGTTCGGATGTCGATCAAGACTTTGATCCCGAGAAGCCAAAAAAAAAAAACCCCCATTCAGGTTGATCTCTCCGAAAGCATTCATATCGGAATGTTGAGAGTGTCGATGCAGTCTTGTCACGGAGTCCGAGCACCCTGCTGCGCAGGCTCGTGCGAGTCGTCCGAAGGAAGCTCAATTATGTTAGCTGGAATGCCGAAACTGTTGACTCACTTTTCCAATGCAACCATGTCTTGTGACCACTTACCGACAACGTGTGACCGTCGTTTCGGGCTGCAAGCGCTCAACTAAATGCACTACACATCATGTCATGAGTGACTTCGAGGCATATCACACATAAGCTGAGTCGGAACACGCGGATTCGGAAAGAACGACATTGACATGAACTGGAAGGAAAAAGACAAGACAAAAGGGGGTGATTATGTTCGGAACACGGCCAAAGGACGATGTTGAGAGTCATGGTGATGAAGTGGACAGGCCCGATGATGCTGAGGTTGATCACGTTGCTGATGTTGTTCTTGCCGCTGATGATACTTGACAGGACTTGGTACGCGGCTCAAAGCCATGAGATTCGAGTTGAGCTTGGAGATGCCACTGATGGACGATACGAGACTAATCCCTGTTGCAGACGACGGGCGAGACGTTGGGACCCGAGCTTCAACGATCGATTTGGACGACAAGCTTTGCTGAGCAAGTGTTGGTACGAATGAGAGCGGATGCGAAAGATCGCCAAAGTGACGAGTTTGAAAGTTGGCCCAGGGTACATCTTGACAGAAATGCTATCGAAGATGGAGACGATGATGCAACCTAGTCGTGGCGCGAGAGCAAGACTCTTGTCTTCAGTGGTCTTCAATGGACCGCGTTATCCACTAGCTGGCACTCAGCTGCGTGAGCTCGACGCTTCACTAGCTTCGTATCGCTCCTGTCGTTCTCGGTCTCGAGCGGCCTTCCTTGCCGTTTCTCGAGCGCGACGCACGGCGACTCTGTCTGAACGCTCCTGGCCAGTCTCGAATCTCCGTTCGCGCAACAGCCAACGGCGTCTGCCACCCAGGATGCTCATACACTGCTTCCGAATCGTTTGCGGGACCGCTTTATCGGGTCGCTCATCATTATACCAGTCGATCGCCTCGTTGAGGTCCCCCTTGATTTCACGGATGCTGTCTCGATCTCCCGCATAGCCTTCGTACTGGACTTGGGCGATCCACAGCCACGCCTCGTCGGGAAAGTCATGGTCGGAGCCGAGGAGGTCGTACCATTCGTCGATCGTCACCGCGCGACCGCGGACCGAAGAAAGATATTCGCAAGCCCAGGACGACAGCATCACCGGTGATTCATGCCCTCGAAGCAGCCTCAGCAAAGTCTGTTGATTTGAGAGGTAGGCAAGAAGGTACGAATACTCGCCTGGCACAGGCGCGGAGCCTTCTTGCTCTGGCTCTGCTGTCTCGGGAGCGGTCGGCTGTTCGGGCTTGAGGCCATCACTGGTTGACGCGGAAGTTCCCTCGCTCTTGACCGTGGCATCTCGCGCCAGCGCATGAGTCTCTGCGCCCTGGGGAGGATCGCGTGGCACAGCATTCACTTGGGCATCGTGCTTCTGCTCACTGCACTCGTTGCGTGGGTCGGCCTCAACCGGCGCAGCGTGCATCGATTCTTTGTTGTCGATGCAAGGCTCGGCCTTGACCCGTGCGTCGTGCTTCACATGGCTGCTTTCGATGGACGACATTGAAAGCGACACAGATGATATCTGTTCTTGGTCGCAGTCAGGGGGCCGCCCGAGTCGCGCCGACACAGACGACGCCTGGTGATGGACCCCAGAAAGGTAGCGATGGTGGGGGTGCAGGATCACTGACAGGAGCGAGAGGTGCGATGCCGACTCAAAACCGTGTGATTTGTCGAAGTATCAAGCAAAGAAGGCCTTTGATGGAAAAGGGGCGGGTCAACGAGAGTAACGAGGGAAAGCGTGGTGGTGAGGAGGAAAGTCCCCCACCGAACGTGAGCTCCCCCGCTACTTGACTCTTCGAGATTGGTGAGCTTCAGAGCGAGGCGTCGGCGGTCTGCTACAAGGCGAGGAAAGCGAATCGTCAGTGTGACTGTGCGGCGATAGAAGCCGACTCAGCCAGAAGGTCGACAGACGCACGACAGACTTCCAGGCGCGATGCGTGTGGCAGAAAGAGCGAGGGAAAGCTGAGTCGTTCCTCGGGTCCTTTGCCACGTCTCTGTCGGCCCATCCGCAGCAGTCACATTAGCCATCCGCCACGGCCACCTTTGCGCTGCTGACTACAATTCTGAATCCTCTTTCGCGCACAGTCCAGACATTCGCAGATTTTCATGTGTATTCCTTTCAACGTTGAATATTTTGGACAAGTGCCGACATGGCTTTGCTTAGGGAGAGAAACGAGACGTATGCGAAGATAAAATGCTTGGAAAAAAATTCGTTCAAAGCTTGCCGGCCTCGATGCCTCGTGCCTGCAGCTTCTGCTTGAGGAGCTTGGCGACCTCGTCAATGTACTCCATGGTGGTGACGTAGTGCTCGCGCTTCATGCCCTTGCCGTGGTAGATGAGCGCCAGATCCTTGGTCATCTTGCCGGCGTTGATGGCGTCGAGACACGCCTCCTCGAGCGAGGTGGCAAAGTAGACCAGGTCGTCGTTCTTGTCGAGCTTGCCGCGGAAGGCGAGACCGCGCGTCCAGGCGTAGATGGATGCCACCGAGTTGGTCGACGTCTCGTTGCCCTTCTGGTGCTCACGGTAGTGGCGCGTGACGGTGCCGTGCGCCGCCTCGGCCTCCATGATGTCGCCGTCCGGGGTGATCAGCTCACTGGTCATCATGCCGAGCGAACCGAACCCTTGCGCGGTGATGTCCGAGATGACGTCGCCGTCGTAGTTCTTGAGAGCCATGAGGTAGCCGCCGTCGCTCTTGATCATCTGGGCAACCATGTCGTCGATAAGACGGTGCTCGTACCAGAGACCCTTGGCCTCAAAGTCCTTCTTGTAGACCGTCTCGTAGAGATTCTGGAAGATGTCCTTGAATCGGCCGTCGTACGCCTTGAGGATGGTGTTCTTGGTCGACATGTAGAGCGGGATGTTCTTCTCGAGCGCCATCTTGAACGACGAGTGGGCGAAACCGGTGATGGACTCGGTGGTGTTGTACATGGCGAGACCGGATCCACCGCCGTCGGGGTAGTTGAACACCTCCCACTTCTGGCCCTCGGATCCGTCGTTGGGGGTGAACTGCATGGTGAACTTGCCCGCCTTGTCGACGGCAAAGTTCTGGCAGCGGTACTGGTCACCGAACGCGTGACGGCCGATGACGATGGGCTTGGTCCAACCGGGAATCGGGCGGGGGAGGTCGTCGAGCACGATGGGCGCACGGAACACGGTACCGCCGAGGATGTTTCGGATGGTACCGTTGGGCGAGAGCCACATCTTCTTGAGGCCGAACTCCTTGACACGAGCCTCGTCGGGAGTGATGGTGGCGCACTTGACACCGACCTTGTACTTCTTGATGGCCTCGGCGGCTTCGACGGTGACCTTGTCGTCGGTGGCATCTCGGTGCTCCATGCCGAGATCGTAGTACTTGAGCTCGATGTCCAAGAAGGGCAGGATGAGGTCCTCTCGGATCTTGTGCCAGATGATACGCGTCATCTCGTCACCGTCGAGCTCGACGACGGGGTTGGCGACCTTGATCTTGGCTGGTGGCGCCGAACCGCGCGGACGTACGATCGACATGGCGACGTAGAGACGTGCAGCGCCAATATGGAGGAGGTGGAGGAGAAGATCGAGATGTCAAGGAGTGGTCAGTAAGGTGTGGATAAGGAAGGAGGTGCAATGCGGGGAAGGGCAAGGATCAGGAACAAGAACGGCAATATCGACTCGTTCGAGCAGAGATGCGCGACCGGTCAAAATGGCACAGAAGAGCGCACCTGAGCCGTCACTTCCGGCGCGAACAAGATGCCGGAAGAAATTCGCGGATTAGGAAATTTGGATGAATTTACACCCTCGACCGTCTCTGTCTCTGCCATTGGAACCGGCCAAATCACGAGAACTTGGTGACAAAGCCCGGATCAAAACAGAACAGAGGCGGACGAACGGCAAAGCATTTATTTTCGTCCCTTTTCTTCGCAATTCCCGCTCGAGCCAGGCAGCAGGCGCGGAAGAGGCACCAAATGCTGTGTTGTGCGAGCCAACAAAAATAGAGCTCGGCGCGGGGGACAGACGAAGGTCGTGCTTGCACCGTGAGACCCTCGCCGGCTGGGGGGCCTTTGCGCATGCACAGCAGCAGCCTTGCAGACGAGCGCATGTGAGGCTGGCTGGCTGAATGGCTGACTGTTGGCTGCTGACGGATCAGACGGAATGCGGTCGAGCCATCACGCCGACTAGCCGATGGCGGAACGATGCCTTTCGTGTGGCCTGACTGCGCTTCCGTTGAGCAGCGAGGCTGGGAATGAGGAGACGTTTCGGATCGGGAGCGGTCGAGGAGAGTCGAACTGAAAGCAAACTTACCGGCAGCAGTCATCGCGGTAGTAAAGAGGCGGGTGTTGACGCCGAAGGAGAGCGAGTGAGAGGTGCTGTTGGAGGTGCTGGTGCTGGTGCGTGCAGAGGCCAGAAGCGATGCGTTCTGGAAGGCGGTGCGGGTGTTGGTGCTGCGAGCAACTCGAGACGAGAGGGACGAGTAGGAGCGGGCAGAGGAGGCAAAGGCTAGGGCGGAAGCGTTGGCGCTGAGACGAGCCGTAGACATCTACTCGCGGGAGACGACGACGATGAAGGCAATACGAGAAAGAGAATGAGGATGGTGTCGGAACGGAAAGGAGGAGAAGAGGCGATGATGAAGGCGAGGGGCAAAGCGAAACAGCAGCGATGGGGAAGGGGAAGGAATCGGCGAATGGAGCGGGCGGCAGTTCGGAGGAATATGGAATGGAGCAAGACAGAGAGGCAGGCAGCAGGGGGCGAGATCGGATCAAGCAGAGAACGAAGCGAGAATGTGGGGGTCAATAGGGCGACGCGGATTGGCCGGTTGGTGTGTCCGGCCAGGACCAAGCGGAGGAGAGGACCAGGAGCAAGAAGAACAACCAAGGTCACCGACCAGCCAAGACGGTGAGGGCGGATGGAGGTTTTTTTCGGTCGAGGTTTTCGCGAAGGGGAAAATAGTTTAGGGCGCCAACGCGGAAAGAGCCGCCGAACCAAGAAGGGTCAATCCAACCCATCAATCAAATCAGATTTGATCGACGAGCAAAGCAGGTCAGCCGAGCAGCGCGCATGGCGGACGGAGGTCGCGGGCGTATCCCAAAAGCAAGAAGAAAATTGCCGTCGAAAAACGTGGGCGGGCGTCCACGCAGAAGGCAAGAGCCGCACGCGTTCCGCGGGCCGAGAGAGCAAATGCGAGGTAGAAGAGGCGAAGTGGGCGAAGTTGTTAGACCGGATCGGGATGCCAGTTTTTTAGGTCGAAAAACCCAGGTCCGGACAAGAAGAAATCGAGATCGAGACGATGAGGTGCTCAAAGCCGCATCAAGTATCAGTCCAAGAGGATCGTTCGTCGTCGGATGAAGTTAGCAGCGTGTCAGGCAGCAGTGTCGTATGGTATTGTAGGAGGTGGCAGGGTGTTGAGTGGAGTGAAGTTGGGGACGTCGTTATGGGTTTGCAGGTGACGAACAAGAGGCGCGGTTGTTGTTTCAGTCAATCGAAATGAATCGATAACGAGTCGAGGCCGCAGGTGGGACGAAGACGAGTGGTGTTGGTGTCGAAAGAAGTAAGAATTAGTGAAGGAGAAGAGGTAGACAAGAACGTGGATCAGTATGCGTTCTTGGACAAGCGCATCGACTTGACTATGTAGCTATGTCATCAGCTTCTCCTGCCTATAGATTGACGTAGTGTCCCCGCAATCGACCCAATTAGTGTGGCCAGGAGTCGTGCTGCGATGCTTCTGATTGCCGCGACGGCGCAACCAGAAGGCGGTGATGACTGAGCGCCGGGCGGACATGCTGAAGTCGCTGTGCATTCGGATACGTACGGTTGAGGAAAGTCAAAGTCAACTACACGATAAGTTGGTGCTGATCGTCGCTGCTTGAGGTGCTGTATGTTTCGGAACCCTCGGTGAACGCTGATTAGAGGACGTTAACAGGGCAAAGAAAGACGTTGATGTCAAGGTATGGAGGTGATGGACATAAACGTTAACGATGGCGACGATGATGGCAACCGATGATGTCGAACAATTGCCGTGAACGTGAAATGTGGAGATTTCTCACTTCCTGGCTTTCTTCTCAACCGGCGAAGCTCAAACAAAGCTTGTCGAGCCCTGTCGTTGGTGCATGAAGCAAATCTGATTTTGATTGACTCGACAAGCAATCTCGACGCTGCCTTTTGCTGGCTGCTCTGTGCTGATTTGCGCAAATCAACTTCTTATCGCTGCACACCTGCAGGACGCCAGGAAGATCTGATTTTCAATTCTGATTCTGCATTTGATCTCTCGGTCAGCGAAACGGACATTTGAGCGGCAAAACTAACAGAACGAAGCCGTTAAAATTCACAGGATAAACGGCTAAGAAGCTCTCACGCGGCCGAGTGATTCACATAGGCGGGTTGGCGGTGACGCGCACAGTCGCCATTTTGGCGTTGTGTGCGGAGAAAGTGTGCGTCTGCGTCTCTGGCTCTTTGGCGCTTACACTCTTGGACCCTCTTGAACAAGACTCACTCTCGTGCTGTCACTCGTCTGCTCTATCTCGTCTCCCACCTCCTCGGCATCGCATCCGACACCTCTCGCTTTCGTCGCCATCATCGATCCGTGTAGCACGATCAACCTTCAAGTGTCACGCCGCCGAGATGAACGTCAAGCCGCACAAACAGTCCATGTCCGAGCTCAAGCTGCGCAGACTCACAGAGCACAACCAACGCTTGAAAGAGGACCTCGATCGACCTCGCATCCGTGTATCCGAGGCCAGTCAAAGGTGAGTATCCCAAAGGCACGGGCCATTGCATCGCAGTCAGGTGCATTTGCAGGATCAGTTTCTCACATCGCGAACAGCTGTGCGATTCAATTGCCCTCTCATCGGTCGAAAGGGAGCTTCTGCTGACTCCTCGTGCTTCTCTTGTTCCGATGTCTCGCTAACATAGCCTCATCAACTACTGCAAGAGCACGCGCGACTACCTCGTACCATCCGTGTGGGGCCCCGTCAGCAAGGGCGAGGACCCGTACGCACCCGCCAGCGGAGGATGCAACTGTGTTGCCATGTAGATTGGCACCTAAAGGACGCCTTCCGCGCCCTGGTCTGCATCCCACAGTCTCCTCTTTTCTAGAAGTCGCGCTTTTCCCTGCAAGCCGAAGCACGCTTCCTATATCCCAGTCGCATAGACTGTCATTCTCCTTCTTTTCCCAATGGTCGCGCATCATCTCATTCTGTCACGCTCTGCATGTCTTTCGCATCCGGCAATCTTAGCCATTCTTAATCGTTTTCGCTGTGAAGTTGGTGCTGTGATGTGATCCATGAGTGAGTCTGAATATGCTGATATGATGCAGTCGTGACAGGCTCGGGAGAAGCCGATGGAAAATCCTCGACGCTCATTCAGCCGAAGTGATCTGTGATCACGAGCAAGAGATTTTTTTTCCATCTTGCTTCTCCTCCACCATCGTCTTGGTCATCATCGTCACATCGGATCTTCTGCAATCATTTGCACCCCTTGCCGCTCTGTCAGAACGCAAACCACTCTGGAGCGTGCTTCCGCCGTTCCGGTCAATTCAGCATCTATGGCACGACCTCCAACATGACGATTGCAGACTCGTTCTGGTCCTTCGCTCGGCTGTCCGAACCTTGGACTTCGGCTGCGCCACCGCCGAAGCCACGAAGAAGGACCGCCGTCTATACGCAACAGCACATCGAGACCATCGGCGGTGGTAGCACAGATGTCCACAGAATCTATCCTTCAGATATTGTGCGCGGACATCCCCGCCTGCCTGTGGAGCTCATAGTCCATATCGTGCTTGTAGCCGCGCAAGATAATGTCGCAAGCAGTCGCGATACACGGTCGCAGCAGCTGCTAGAGCTGGCGAGGGTCAGTAGAACCTGTCACCGTGCCATCTTCTCGATGCACCTTCTTCCCGACGTGCACCTTTACGGTTTGCAGCAGATTCGCTCCTTCGCCCTTTCGCTCGACGACGATCGCATAGGTATCCGAGCTCTGGCCCGAAGCCGTGTACGTAATCTCACCGTACGTGCACGAAGCCTCATCTCTCTGGAGCACGGCTACGGTCCAGCGCTGTTCGACGCCTCTCAAGCTCAAACGCACTTCGAAAAGGACTTGGTCCCTTTCATCCGGATCATCCTGTCGCACTGCCATGGCCTGCAGACGCTTCACCTCGAAGGTGTGCCGCGCGGACTGCAAAGCCGCTTTGCGCAGACTTCGGCCAAGCTTGGAGGATACAGCTGTCTGATGGGACATTATGGCGCAGATCTCGACCGCGGCTTTTGGCTCGCGCAAAGATGGAACGAGTTGGAGGATTTGCAGCTACACGGACCCCGCTTCCGATTCACGACCAACACGGCAGCGACACTTGCTCACCTCCCGAAGCTCAAGAGACTAGGCTTGGTCGTACCGGTCATCGTACCCACCCTCTCATCGTCCGAGGCAAATGGCGAAGGTGCTGGGATAGAGCTCGACTTGTCGGGAAGTGTCAACCCGCTTCAACTTTTGATCGATCGATGCTCGAATCTCGAATTGCTGCTGCTTGTCGGGCATGCTGAGAAAGATTACGTCGGCTACATCGAAAGATACCGATATTCGCTTCGCAGACTACGACGACCTCGAAGGTCAGAAAAGATTGCTACAGAGACGCGCTTACGACTCGTCACCTCCCTTCGCCGGTACAACACGGCGGATGAGCACGACACCGTTTCGCCTAAAGGGAGGGTGCACCCGTGCGAGGTAAGCTCATGGATGATGGGTCGAGCTCAGCGTGGGCTGCATTGGTTCGAGGATGAGGAGCAGCACCGGTCATTGGACCACATAGTCGAATCGTTCGAGCTAGCCGACCATCCCTCGAGCGTGTCGACCTCTGTGCCGACAGCTACGACATCCGCACTCATGAGCAGGACCGGCAGCATCACACCCGCGTCGGTCACGGCGGCTTCCCGAAACGCAAGAACGACAGACGATGCTCTCCGGGCAGTCGACTTGCTTTTGGATGCCGACGAGGACGACGAAGGAAGCTCGGACGAATCTTGATCGTCTCTCCATTGCCCCGACTGCTAACGACATGTAGAGATAGACGCCGACAGGCCATCAGCGAGTCACTTGATGATATCTGATGCGACACCTGCCACCGAGTGTGAGTGAAGAGTCTGATCGTATGAATCAACACAAGCCATCGGATCTTCCTCAAAGCACTTGGGGCTGCAAATCGCGGTGTCGGAGATGGCCGAGACAGCCAGCGCACGTCCCCGCACGGTTATCGTTTTCGACCCTGTTCTTATCGAACCTGTCGCTGATGTCGCGGACGCAAAATTGACGTTCCGGTGAGCATCAATTCCCAGTGTCTCTCGTTCCCAGCTCGTGCGTTCCAGCTAGGACTGTGTATCGAACGTGTGAGTGACTCGTCGACGATGGTGTGGGAAGAGAGGGAGTGAGTGAGTGGCGGTCATATCTTGCTGTGTTTTGTCGGGCCCGTGTGGATTGCTCAACCGGGAAATCCGAATACCCGATGGTGGTTGCTTGGCGTCCAACACCCTTTTTTTTTCCTGAATTGAGGTAGTGAAGGAGAGAGCAACACCAACCGCTTCCTTCCACCTTGCTTCTTTCCTTTCCCTTTCAACCACATCAGTAGCCCTCCCTTCCTCGATCACATCCAGGACAACAAGCGACGATGAGCAAAGTAGACCTAGACGCGCTGCCTCCGCAGTTCAAGCAGGCGGTGGAAGCGATTCGTGCCGTCGTACCTGCCGAACTGGCCTCCCCGAAGTGGGGTATCATCTGGTACGTCGGCCCCTTGGACACCTCCCTCTCACCTTTTTTGTTTCTCATCGCTGACCTTGCCTTTTTCTCCTTGTTTTTGCTTTATGATAGCGGATCCGGGTTGTCCGGACTAGCCTCGACGCTGACCTCCGTAGTGCACGTGCCCTACACCTCGATCCCGGGTTTCGCGGAATCCACCGTCGCCGGTCACACCTCTTCGCTCGCCTTCGGCTTCCTCTCGTCGATCCCCGTTGTCGCGTGTCTCGGTCGTTTCCACACGTACGAAGGTCACTCCGCCTCCACCTGCGTCTTCCCCACGCGCGTTCTGGCGCTCCTCGGCATCCGTGCTCTCATCGTTACCAACGCTGCTGGCGGTCTCAACCCTTCCTTTTCTGTTGGAACGATCATGGCGATTCACGATCATCTTTCCCTTCCGACTCTTACATCTATGAACCCGTTGATTGGTGCGAACTTGGACGCATTCGGACCTAGATTCCCACCTCTCTCAAACGCATACTCTTTGGATCTCCGGTTGGCGCTCTACCGAGCAGCTCAGAAACTCAACCTCCTCCCCTCCCTAGCTTCCGGAACGTACGCGTATGTTCTAGGTCCATCGTACGAATCCCGCGCAGACGCCAACTTCCTCCGCTCCGTCGGCGCCGACGCAGTCGGCATGTCCACCGTCCCCGAAGTCATCGCCGCCACCCACGCAGGCATCAAAGTCCTCGCCATCTCCCTCATCACCAACAACGTCGTCCTCCACGACTACTTTGACTTCCAAAAAGCCATCGAGCAAGAACAAAACGGTGGCGAAAAAGTCGAAGAAACCATCCAAAAATTGATCGCAAAGGACACCCAAGGTGCAGCAAATCACGAAGAGGTTCTCGAAGCAGGAAAAGCCAGAGCCGAGGATATGAGCAGATTGGTTGCCGAAATCGTCCGTTCCACAGATGTATAGATGTTAAGAAGAAAGTATGCGATTCAGTGGGTCAATTTTCCAATGCTTTTGTTCTCATGAGAGACGGACTAGCGTGCGTGCAAGTGTGCGTTGTTCACACCTCAAACCACTACGCCCCACACAGCAACGCTATACAAGAACGTGACGATTTGCTTCAAACCCATGCACGAAAACTCTGCATCAGAATCTGGTATACAGCCACTCTTCGCCCAAACTCCGAGATGCCCTGTTTCAAGACCTCGCTCCCGTGGGTACGCTCTGCAACGGTGTGCTGGTCGTCGTTGTAGCCGGAGCTGCCGCTGACCCCACCGGCGCTGTCGTCGCTGATGCTGCTGGCTGAGGTGCTGATGCTGTCGCCGTCGCTGACGGAACCGCAGTCGCTGACCCCGCTCTTTCTGCCGATCCCGCCGCTGAAGCACCCGCCAGCGCTGGCGCCGCTGCAGCTGGCGCCACCCTCCTGAAAAACGCAGCCGCACCCGGCGTAGCAATCCCCCCTGCAGCCTCGACCTTCTCCAACCTCTCGATCTGCTGATCCCGCACCTTATCCTGCCACTTCTGCAACTTGCTCGTCTCGTGCACGGGGAAGCCGAAGATACGCGGTCGGTACCTCTCCACCTTTGCCGCAGCAGCCGCCGTCGAATTAGCTGGAGCGGAATTCGACCCGGGACCACCACCGGCCGCAGAAGCTGCTGCCGCCGAGGACGAACCACCGGCTCCAGGTAAAGAGCCGTTGCCCGCCGCACCACCACCGCCGGGGATAGACATGATCGAGTCGTCGACATCCGCCTGATCCGCATGCGAGCGCGCATCGGATCGGTGTTGCGAGCTCGAGCCGAGCAGGAACGGCGATTGCGAGGTTGGCGACTTGGACGGCAGCACATTAGGATAGACCATAAACAACATGTGCGGGAACGTGCTTCCGAAAAATGCGCCGTCGATGGTACCGTGTCGACTGCTCTTGGGCGAGTAAATATCTTCGCATCGTGGACAAAACAGCTTGACTGCTTTCTGGAAAGGATTGTCGCTGAGACCGACGGGGAGCAGAGGTTGTTGGTAGCAGAGGACACGGGGACATCTTCCGAAATCGGCACGCTTGTACTTTTCGAGCATCTTTGCCAAGCCGCGTGTGGTGATGATGTAGCGTGCGTGTACGAGACCGTAGAGCAATTTTGCTTGCGCTTCTACCGAGTCGCGGATCGAGTCGGAGAGATCGTCTTCCAACGAGTCGGTGATGAGATCGAGCGCCTGTGGATAGTGCTGCACTTCTGCGTTGAGGCCGGTGAGGTTGAAGCGGTCGAGGATGTAGTCTTCGTCGACTTCGCAAAAGTACTCGTTGCCCTTGGTGGAGAGGAACCAGGTGACCCACGAGTTGGCAGCATAGTCGCTGCTGGCTTCGGTGAGGTCGTCCATCATCTTGGGAGGTGGTTACGCGAGGCTATGTTAGTGATGCTGCAGGGTGCGAAGCCTGAAGGAAGGGTATCGATGCTGATTGTTGAATGCTAAAGCCAGAGCTGAGTCGGCTGGACGTCGATCTGAGTGCACAAGCGGGACGGCCGATGCAAGAGTCCCAAGGCAGGTATGGCAGCGTGGCAGCGTGGCAGAGGCTGGCTGAATTGCTGTGCTGGTGCGCGATGCTCTGACTAGTCGCAGAGGCTGGGCTCGATGGAAATACAAGGAGATGCGGACGCCCAGTTCGGAAGCGATCCGACCTGAATGTCTCTGTTGGACGGTGCAAAAACCAGTCACCTCGGCGTGAAGAAATGCGGTATCGGAGCACGGAGTGAAAGAGTGACGCGATTCGGATGACGCCGTGCTAATGGGACCGATGCGAATAGTGAGATGAGAGGGGAAAGGGGATGGTAGATACGGAGAAGACAACCCCGCTCTGTGCGACAAAAGTGTACCGCAAATTCAAATGGCGAGCTTCAAGTCAACGGCAGCTGAGAGAAGTGAGCTGAGAGCGTTGGAACAGCAGAACCATTGTCCGGGTCCGGCTGGCTGTCGCTTGCGAAAATCCGAAAAGGCGAGAAAAGGAAGAACCAAAAAAGGTAGCAGCACACTGCGATGGACGGACTTGCCGATTCGTGTGTGATCAGACCAACGCGCTTCTGAAAAAGGTCACAGAAGCTGCTGTACAAGAGATCGATCGGGGCAATCAACAGGATCTCGATTCGAGACTTGTCGCAGCATCGTGTCCAGGAACCGTCAAATTCGCCGGTGAGCCCACTCAACGAAAACACTGCTACTGCGCAGATCTGCCGTTGCTTGTTTCGAGACGGAACCATCCGAGACTGCCTTGGCCCGCTGCAGCCCTGTATCGGTTTAATCCCTTTTCTCAGTGTACAGCGCAGGGGGCGTCGTGACCCGATGTCTCCGCTAAACGCGAGAAGACGCGATAGATGATCTGCCATGCATGCTCGTCCTCTGCTTCGAACGAGTTTCCTTAGACGAGGCGGCTTCCATTTCAATCAGATCTCAATCGCCACGCCTGCCTCCTGTGGCTCTCTGATAGCGATGACGAGCATGCTCTCAGCGTTAATGCAAGGGTGCACCACAGAGACCGAAGCGCTACAAGTACCTTCGAGCTGTACTACACAGTAAAGGCTTTGTTGTTCGATGGATGCGCTTCTTTTTGAATCCTTTCTCGGATAGCCTTTACGTGTCGGCATCGATAAAATCCAGTTCTGGTGTTACTTTACTGCACGAGCTGCTTTGGACGACAGCTTGCGAGATTCTCTCAGCACACAGGCAGCTACGACGCTGGTTGATCGGGCAAGCGGTCACCACGATCTTCAGCATCTCGACCGGATAGAAACGGTATGTCTACAGAAGCTCGCTCGCAATGTGCATAGCAACAACATACAAGCGATGTTAGAGTTTCGTGTGGGCGAGAAGAAATGAGAGACGACTTGTTGGGAATTTGTATTCAAGCAGTCGTGGCCGAACAAACTCCGAGCATACTGATTCTGGCAAGCTGGGTCGACTGGATTGTATTCGACGCAACCTCGGTGAAATTTGACCGACGGCGGATTGATTGATCCCAATTTCTGGCGTGCAGGTCCGTCCACCATAAATGATCCTATCGATGCGAATTTCCAGCCAGAAACAGACCCTGGACGAGCCAAAGACGCGCCTGCAGCTCAGTCTACGGCTCGTGCTTCCTTTTTTCTTTTTCTTTTTCTTGCTGTTCAATTTTTTGGATTTCTTCGCTTTGAGGCTGGCTCTCTCCAAATCCAGAATTCAAGAGTGTGTGCGCGCGCACTGTCTCTGTGTCGGTGTGGCTCTGTTGTCGCTGTTGCTCGAGCGTTGCGCTGAAATCTCACCAACTTCTTCCTCCGTCCAGCTTTGTCTTCTTCGTCCTCTCTACACCCTCTCCTACACCTACATCGTCGTCGTCGTCACCGTCACCACCGTAGTCGACGTCATCATCATGGTCGCTGCTCGTTCCGCCTTCGCCTCTCTGGCCCGCGTCCAGGTCGCCAGCCGATCTGGTCTCCGATCCGTCTCCACCACCGCAGCGGCCAAGCAGCCCTCGCGATTGCTCGAAAAGGCCACCTCCTCCTCCTCGTCCTCCTCGCCCGTCGCAAGCTCGTCTCGCCTCACCACCAACCCTGCCGCACTCACCGCCTTCATCCCTTCCTCCACCCGCAACGCCTCCACCGACGGAAAGCCCCAGGAAATCACCGTCCGTGATGCGTTGAACTCGGCCATGGAGGAGGAGATGCTCCGCGACGACAAGGTCTTCATCCTCGGTGAGGAGGTGGCTCGCTACAATGGTGCTTACAAGATCACACGTGGCTTGCTCGACAAGTTCGGCGAGAAGCGCGTCATCGACACGCCCATCACCGAGTCCGGTTTCGCCGGTCTCGCCGTTGGTGCTGCCTTGTCCGGTCTGCGTCCCATCTGCGAGTTCATGACGTTCAACTTTGCCATGCAGGCCATCGATCAGATCATCAACTCCGGTGCAAAGACCTACTACATGTCCGGCGGTAACGTCCCCTGTCCCGTCGTCTTCCGTGGTCCCAACGGTGCCGCTGCCGGTGTCGGCGCGCAGCACTCGCAGGACTACGCCGCGTGGTACGGTCAGATCCCCGGTCTCAAGACCATCTCTCCCTGGTCCGCCGAAGACTGCCGTGGTCTGCTCAAATCGGCCATCCGCGACCCTAACGCCGTCGTGTTCCTTGAAAACGAGATCCTCTACGGTCAGTCGTTCCCCATCTCGCAGGAGGCGCTCTCGGACGACTTCACCATCCCCATCGGCAAGGCCAAGATCGAACGTGCCGGTAAGGACATCACCATCGTATCGCACTCGATCGGTATGAACTACGCCATGGAGGCCGCCGAGATCCTCAAGAAGGAGGAGGGCGTCGAGGCCGAGGTGATCAACCTGCGCACCATCGCTCCCATGGACGTCGACACCATCATCGACTCGGTCAAGAAGACCAACCGCATCGTCACTGTCGAGAGCGGCTTCCCTCAGTTCTCGGTAGGCGCCGAGATCGCAGCTACCGTCAACGACTTTGCCTTTGACCACCTGGATGCACCCGTCGAGCGTGTCACGGGTGCTGCTGTGCCTACGCCGTACGCTCAGAACCTCGAGAAGCTCTCGTTCCCGGACACGGCGATCGTCGTTCGTGCTGCCAAGCGTGCTCTGTACAAGTAAGCAGCAGGGTGCTGACGGGAACGGCGGTTGCGAACTGATAGAGGTGGAGCCTGTTTCGTTCCAGGCGAATCTCGATGATCGAGCTCAAGAGAAAAGGATGCTATCTTCCTCGAGACGAGCTTGTTCGCTTCGTCGCTTGCTTTTCTCGCTGGTGTATCAGAGTTGTTGTAAATTCATTTTCGGTTCTATCGTTATGCAAGCTTTGTGGCTGAAGTGATGTGTATTGAGATTGGCGTACTGCATCGTCTTCAGGCGTAGTGTTGATGTCTGTGGGGGGATTGCGATGCGGGTCCTTCCGTGTCCGTGTCGGGTGCTGAATCGGTCATGAGCGGAAGCGGCAGATCAGGAAGAGCTCGAGGGATGAGTATGAATCGGGTGATCGTGGGGAGTCTTGACCCGATATGCGTGATCATTTTGGACCGCTTTTTTGCGCCATCTTTTTTGAGAAATGTGGAATTCATCTTCAAGGACGGGAGAGCTGCCCTGACACTGATCCGCACCTACACACGCTCCTAAGTTGCTCACACATCGAGAGAATACAAATCCAACGCAAGGAACGCACTCTGCAAGACGTCAGCAAAGCGATTCCGGCAAAAGGCTAAGCATCAGGTTCTGCCAATGCCCACAGTGGTGAGATCGAATCGGGCAGCCCGATGCACACGGCTCGAAGCGGATAAATACATGTGGCAGGCGGAACCAACATTCAGCGTGGACACGTGTAGAGGGGCTGCTGGCATGTGGTATCTCTTGATCTCTTACCAAACAGCGTCCCTTCTCGTGCAGTTGTATTTCCGCTGCATAGCTTCCCGTATTCCTGCTGCAAGCTTAGTCATAGCAGTTCATTCAGCAGGAGGATTGAAAGGGCAATGATCGGACTGGGATCCTCTCATGTCGCTCGAAGGCTGTATCGACAGTGATGCCGGTGGAACAGCAACGGGCACGCTATCGGGAAGAAGAAGACGAGCACGAGCGTCACCGCCTCGCCTGTCCATCGGCTCACGAAGAGAGAAGACTTCCAAACAGGACCAATCTGCCTGCAGCTCAGCATATGCCTGCCTAGATGAAAAGGTGCACAAATCTAGCCGGCGGGTGACTTATCTCGCCGAGCGCCATTCCAACTTGTCTGCGCAATCCACGCGCATCACGGGCAAGCTATGGGAAGAACTGCTCGATTTTTTTTTCCCGGTCCATCGCAACACGGCAGCTCCCACTCTTGAAGCTCCGACAAAATCTTTACCCGTCCCGTGGCGTGGCGGTTACTCGCTATCAGCCACCTTTCTTCCTGAAACACACTTGAGCGCCCACGACGGGTTTGACAGTTTTGCAAATGTCGAAAATTACCTGCATGGCATGCGATGCGGGTCCGCTCATCGGTCTCCTTACGTCCTCTGCCGAGAGTCCTGCTCTAGCTTTTCCATGCCCGCCCTTCACCGTCGCGTGGCCCCTTCCCCTCCTATCCCACCCGTTCTGCAGGAACGATCGGACCGTCACGTTTGATACTCGAGCCCACGCGCGCTCCCCGGCCTCCTCCTCACCGCGAACAAGTCACATCGTGGATTAAGGAAACGTTATTGTGGTGCCGAGGCGCTGTCACCCTACGAGCATGCACCACTCGCTTAAATTCGTAAGTCAATCAATCGACTGAAGAAAATGTTTTATAGCTTCGACTGATTAAGCACTTTCGGTTCTTCTGTCCTTCTTTGCAGAAACGAGAGGCAATGCTTGAGTTCCTCTCCACGATTATGGTCTTCAGAGGGAAAAAAGTGACGTTCTTGTATTGCCTTCGTGATGGCGAAAAGGGACAGATTTCTGACAAGCTCGGGAAAAAAAAACACAACACACAAAGAACCCACGTATTTTTTGACACACCGCCGGCCGGTGACGTGCATATCTGTAAAGGCGTCTTCGGAAAAAGTCGACAGGCTCCGAGACCGCCCACAAAGGGGGGGACAGCACAGCACTCTCTGGCCATGATTGTGGTACCTGGATTCGCGAACACCGAGATCCCCTTCGTCCACATGGTGCTGTACCTTGG